>NC_056738.1:9498732-9636232 GCF_019279795.1 Protopterus annectens | reverse complement strand
TACTGATCTAATGGTAAACAAGTAATATTAAAAAAACAATAAGAAAGATTAATGGGATATTAAAATTAATACAAAGAGGTATCATTAATAGGAACAAGAAGTTATTCCACTTTTGCTAAAAAAATATTTTAATCCCCTTTAAAGTATTTTTTGCAGTTCTGGAGATCGCATTTTTGTAAAGGGCCCACTATGAATAATCACATCTTATTTAACTGACAAGAGATTATTCAAACCTAAAATATCTAAAACCTTGCAAACTCTGTAATCAAACTGTGACTTTCAAAAAGGATTAAAACACAAAGGTATTGTTTTTTGTTTTTTTGATTTTTGCAGAGGCAAGTCACACTGCATCACCTGTTGAGAGAGCAAGCCTTCACACCACCAAATTATTTATACTAACTCCGAGACTGTACAAATTCTGAGAACAGGGAGAAAGCGAGAAACTTACTACACTGACTTTTTCACCATTTTCTGAGTCCGGTACTATGACAGGATGCCAACAGTTTTTTTAAATTAGTCTTTCTGAGCTTCAATCAACTATATGATAACAAGCCATTCATTTAGCATAGAGGGATAAAGACCTGACAATGGCCCAGCTGACTGATGCTCTTTTAGTGGCTCAGTTGACTTATTGAGGGTGGTCCTGTGAGCATCTTCCTACAGTGATCCCTGATGAAGGTTGGGGCCATTCTTGCAAAGGGGCATGTCCATAAGGGGGACTAGAGTGGGAAAATGTCTCAGCTGTTGCAGAGATGAGGTGAAAACCTAAACAACCCCACCGCATGTCCACCCAGAAATTTACCACAAGAATAACAGGGCATGGGGAGGAAAGAGGGTGGGTCATAAGGAAAAATTCCCTGGCTTGATGTAAGACTGCATGATACCACAGAACACCCTTAATATCCTCATTGACCCTACTAAAATATGAGTAATGGTGAAGGGGTGATAAATAAATAAATAAATAAATAAATAAATAAATGTATATATAAATAAATGTGTTAATTAATTAATTAATGACAGCCATATGGTAACAGAAAGTATGGCTGCATTTTATAGGAGTATACTGACAACACACAGACTGTTCAAAGCAGAGGGACAGAAACTTTTGCATATCCACACAGTCTAATGCAATATACCACACAGCATGCCACAGTTGCAGGAACAGTAAGCGTACCTCTCAATGGTACAGATTTCTGCTGAATGTCCAGACTTTTGCCTCATGTTTTTTGGATTGCTTCTCATAAAATTGTGTTTTTTTGGCAAGTCAGAGATTCAGATTTCATACCCTTCAGAAAATTCATGCTAATAAAATACCTGCTATTCTAACAACGTTTTAAGTTTGTAAGAGCAGTATTTTAAAAATTTCTTGCAAACTCCATGGTAAATCTAGATAAATACCAATTAGTAAAAAAGTATACAGTATGGGACTTCTACCAAATAGAAAACCTCTCAATGGAAAATATAATAAACCTAGTTAGAGCAAACAATAATTATAAAGTGATAAATCCTATACTTAGTATAATAACTAAAGATATCAATGTAATTGAGCAAGATGTCAAATTAGCACAACAAATTCAAAAATTGCTCTTAAATAAAAAGAAAATGCTCTCAAATATATATAAATTAATAGCAAAAATTAAATATCAAAATACAATACTTTTTTCAAAGTTTTGGGAAGGAAACGGTAATACCATATCAGATAATCAGAAGGAATCTGCTATTAGAAATGCTATGAAACTGACGCCATATAAAAAATCAGTATATACCCAGATCATGATTTTTAATAATGCATACCATACACCTGTACACCTTAACAAATTCAATCCATCTAAGTCACTGTACTGTCCCTTCTGTCCTAATAAAGGGGCAGATATCCTCCACATCTTCTGGAGCTGCAAAACAGTTTATAAACTCGGGTTCTCACTAAGATTACTCTTAGAGAAATCAGGCTATTCAAAATGTACTGTGTCATGGGAGACAGCAATACTGCATATATTCAAAAGTAAGGATAATAATTTATTTAATCACATAATAATAATACTATGCATCCTATTAAAATTTTACATAGCAAAGAACTGGATAGACAGAGCAAGACTAACCTGGTCAGAATACCAAAGCAGGGCCAAAAAACATATATTGGCTAAGAAACTTTATACAAAAAGTCAGAAGAACCAAACATATTATCAGAATTACTGCAAAACATTAATTGATATATTATCATAAATTGCAAGACAAATACTAATAAAACAAGGGTAGTAAACACATCTCTTTGTTGGGAGTAGTAACACCATTATCTAAGGCGACAATTTTTTGTAAATGTGTATATAAGGTTTAGTAGAGTACACTGATATCTTTGTGTAGATTGGTGTTATACTACTAAATTTGCTCTCATTTGTCCTATAATGTACAAGTGAAATGTTCAGATAATATTACTATGACTAACATATAACCATTTCCTTGTGTTTATCCAATACTGTATTCCTAGGTATTTCGAATGTTATTTAGTAAACTGTGTATTATCTATTGAATAACTTCCTCATGTTAAACATTCTGTAACATTCAACAGTACCACAGTTACATCTTGTTTATCTCTCTGCTTGTATTTTATGTGAGAAAATATTCAACAAAAAGTTATTTGAAAAAAAAAGTATTTGAAAAAATTCCCTATTTTTGGGTCTTTGCCCCCCCCCCCCCCACCCTCATAATGTATAGCTTTGTCCAGATTTCTTGTGCTAAGGGGTTGAGAAGTAATTGTAGGACAAGTGAAAAACACATTGCCATATAGAGGCAAACACAGAATGGAAAACTGTTAAAAGTTAACTATGAACAGAATGTTGGCTGTGTAGTAGTAATGACCTGTATCTCACAAAGAAATGACCTGGCCTGCATGGGTAAGAGCACCTTCAAAATAATGAAAGTTCAAAATGCAAAATAATGCATTTGGGAAATAGATTCCCAGGAAAGGACTTTATAACTCGGTTAGTCTGTTGCTACAGTGCTAAAATTCGAACTTACCTTTCTTTCCAACATCAGGTAAAACTCAGTTTGAAGTATTGTGAGCAGATCTGGTGACCTCATTACTGTTAATGCCTTAGGCAGGACAGCAGCAGTGCAGGTAATGGCACAAAGTGGCCATAATCTGCCCAGGAAGCTGAATGAGGGCATAAAGAGAAACTAAAGGATTTAACATGTTGAGGAAAGGAGGTGAGATGACATGGCAGAAGTGCTAAAGTGCTTTGTGATTAACTCCATCCATCATATTTTGCCCATAGTACTCAGTACTTTCAAAAAAATAAATGCTAATAGGTAAAGGCTTAAAATTATAGGTGCTATATACTTGCACATATTTTTGTTCTAATATATCTTGTTGATATTAAGGGTCAATATCATACCTCTCAACTGTACAGATTTTCCCAGAATGTCCAAATTTTTGCCTCTAATTTTGTTCCGTTTTTCACAAAATTGAGGTTTTCTGTCAAATGAATGGCAAATCATTCAAGATTCAAGTTAGAAAATAATGACAGACATTTGAATTTCGGCCCTCATACTCTTCAGATAATTCATATTAATGCAAAGCCTGTTTTCAACTTTCTAAATGTGCAAGAGCTATATTTAAAAATCGTCCCTATTTTGGGGCATTTTTCCCACTTTTATTTATGGCTTTGTCCAGATTTCTTGCTCTAAGAGGTTGAGAGGTATGGGCAGTATATTAATTCCGTGAAAGACATATTCATCGAATACGTCTTCCATGAACAGCAACCACTGAAAATCACTTCAGCAAACTGCAGAATTTTTCCCACAGTTCACAAAACACTTGGCCATCATGTAAACTTTGTCCTTTTCCCCATGGTAGTGTGATCCCGGAATTGGTATATATGGTTAGGGGGTGTGGGGGACACAGCCCCCAAATTGGGGGGTGGGGGGCAAAGCCCCCCACTTGGATGGATTTGATTTAGTCCGTTGTGTGTTCTGGATGGCTGGTAGGCAAGTGTTTGCAAACCATGGGAAAAATTCCATGGTTCAATTAAGTGATTTTTGGTGGTTGTTTTTCACGGAAGATGTATCTGATGAATACGTCTTTCGCGGAATTAATATAGACCCAATATTAGTACTTCTTAAGTATGGGAGGGAAATATGGTTATAAAAGTTCAATAAAAAGTAGAAAATGTTTTTATAAGACTAAGGCATAGCTCATTAATTTCAAGTAAAGTGTGGCATCTTTAATTTTATAATTTACTTTTGAAGAACCATGCATTTCCACAATATCAGTGAAAAATTTGAAAACATTGATAAAAACAAGATTCCTTTAACTGAACACTTCCCCCTACCAATTTTCCTCCCCTGCTCTAATGAAAATTTAAAACATTTCTTGATGACATTTACTGGTGAAAGTTGATAAAAAACTGTCAGTATAACTTTCTTAATAAAAAACAAATAACATGTTTAGGCAGATGCATTCAAGTTGGAAGTGGGATTATATCAAGGATTAGCTCTGAGCCCTTTCTTAATTACAATGGTGATGGGAAGGTTGACAGACAAGATCTGACAGGAGTCCCAGTGGACTGTGATGTTTGGTGATGACATTGTGATTTGTAGTGAGACTAGGGAACAGGTTGAGGAGACCCTGGAGAGGTGGAAATATGCTCTAGAGAGGAGAGGAATGAATGTCAGTAGGACTAAAACAAAACATATGTGTATGTGAATGAGAGGGAGGACAGAGGAATGGTGAGGATGCAGGGAGTAGAGTTGGTGAAGGAGGATGAGTTTAAATACTTGGGATCAACAATTCAGAGTAATGGCGAGTGTGCAAGAGAGGTGAAGAAGAGAGTGCAGACATGGTGGAGAAGAGTGCCAGAAGTGATTTGTGACTGATGGGTACCAGTAAGAGTGAAAGGGAAAGTCTACAAGATGGTAGTGAGACCAGCTATGTTATATAGGTCGGAAATGGTGGCATTGACAAAAAGGAGTCAGAGCTAGAGGTGGAAGAGATAAAGATGCTAAGATTTGCATTAGGTGTGACAAGGATAGACAGGATTAGGAATCAGTATATTAGAGGGTCAGCTCAGGTTAGACGGTTTGGAGACAAAACCAAAGAGGCAAGATTGCACTGGTTCAGACATTTGCTGAGGAGGGATGCTGGGTATATTGGGAGAAGGATGCTAAGAATGGAGCTGCCAGGTAAGAGGAAAAGAGGAAGGCCTAAGATAAGGTTTATGTATGTGGTGAGAGAGGGCATACAGGTGGTTGGTGTGACAGAGAAAGATGCAGAGGACAGGAAGAAATGGAAAGAGATGATCCATTATGGTGACCACTAACGGGAGCAGCAAAATGAAAAAGAAGATTTATTTATTTGACATTTGTTCACTGGGTTAGTCTAACTGAGCCAAAGTCCTTTTACAGTGGAGGTCCAGGGCAAAAAACTCTGCAAGTAGTGCAAACATATATAATAGCAAAATTAAAAGATACAGTATGATATTAGAAGGAATTACATAATAATGAAGTACATTATTTACACATCAGAGATTATATACAAACTTATAGCAATGAATCAAGTAGTACAATCACTGTTACTGAGGAGTAAATACATATTCATGGAAAATTATATAAAGATAAGAGTTGTTGATGTTTAATTAACTTACTTAGGTATAAAGTAAGTGTGAGTTATGGGTTTCATGAAACAGGAGTAGCCAAAAAGTCAGTGTACAAACTTATGAGTAGAGAAAAGAGGAAGAAAGGGGTGTAGGTGAGAGAGAAGAGATGTGTTGAGGGTAGACAGTCATGGAGGGTTGTTACAGTGACAGATCCATGTACTGTTTAGAAAGTTTTTGGAAGCAGGTTTGAATTTTTGTGAGTGATTCATATTTCTAATGTCCAGAAGAAGTTTATTCCTAGTTTGGGCTGGGGAATAGCTGTAAAGGTTTTGTCTTATTTTGCTTTTAGGTTTGTAGATTTGAAGAAGGTTTTGGTCAGAGCTTCGGAGAGACCTAGGAGGGGTATAGAGAGAGATAAATGAGCCAATGTTGGGAAAGAAGGAGGGCAAATACAATACAGATGGTATGATCTGAGGCTGAGAGAGAAGCAGTTAATGAGGAAATTCTAGCCAGTTTAAACCTTTAAGAGCAATACAGTGGTGAGAGTAGTAGCTTTGATATACTGTGAATCTTGCAGATTTATTGTAGGTGGTTTCTAATTTTGGTAAGAGAGTAATCTGCAGATTAGTGAGGATTTGTAAGCCATAGAATATGCTTGAAAGAAGGTATGCATGAGACAGGGAGATTTTAGCTTTGTTGGGCAGAAATGTTTTGTTTTGATAAAGGAGTCCAAGTTTTTGCTGAGTTTTCTTGATGTGTTGAGAATGTGCAAGTCAAATTTGAGTTGGTGTAGAAATTTGAGTTTATGTAGAAATGCTGTCTTCCTTTTGTTTAGTGGCATACACCTGAGCTATAAATTCCATCCGCAACCTCTTTTCCGTTTTGCATATGGGGCGGGGTGTCACCAACACTGACAATAATCTCAAGCCAAGGTTCACACCGCCAGGTGACTGGCTGTGTTGAAGTCATTCTTCTATACTACACACTCGCAAGCACACTCACAACTTGTCCAATTTAGTGTCCAATCCACCTACTGCATGTCTTTGGAATGTGTGAGGAAACTGGAGCATTCAAAGGAAACCCACACAAACACAGGGGCAACATGCAGATTCCACACAGAATGCACCCCAACCAAGAATCAAACTGGAGATCCTCTTGTTGTTAGGTGACAATGCTATCTGCTGCACTACTGTGCTGCCCAGCCTAAGCTGTAAATTGTGGTCTTTAAACTTTACCCTACATTCAGATAAGTGACTCAGAACTGCAGTAGGTCACAGTATTTCTTTACTTATTTGAAGAATTCAAGATCCTACCTAAGACAAGTCGCAGTCACCTTCTCAAGGCGTATAATTTGGTCAATGCAGTTATAGCAGATGCATTCTAAAAGTTAGTGGTTAGATCCAGATTCTGAAACCATGTATTTATATCAAAAGTGATAAATGGAGACAATTCATTTCAGCAGCTTTTACACTTAATAAAAATATTAATCAGACCAAATGAATGTCCTACAACTTTCTCATTTGTTTTAATATTTGCAAATAAGGGTTACCGAGATGCTGATAAATTTACAGTGGTGCAATATGACAGTATATCATCTCTTGAGATAGATAGGGTCTTACCGAACCATTTCTCTTTGCTTGAGAAAGTATTATAGTAGATGTTTAAAAATACAATGCTCCCAAAGAGTTTTTCTTCCATAACTCAACACAGTATGAGTTAGATAGAAATGCATTCATATATGATAAGAAATGCTCTTTTATGGCAATATACACCATGAACATCTTTCTATTGTATTTTGTTAGGCCCCTGAGATAAGCCACCATCTAGCAGCCATAGATAGGATTCACAAGAATTTAACTTTAATTTAACTTTCAATTTATTTGTTTAATTGAGTAAGTGACCTGATTTTAGTCGAACTCTTTTCAGCAATGATTTGAAACAAAAAGGTAATACCAGACGCAATGTACATAGACAGTGGAGAATAGCCAATCAAATATCATGTTTATTAAAAGGTACAAGAAAACTGAAACTGGAGTACCAGAAGAAGACAAACAGACATGGGGAGAGCATGTAAGACTCACCATAGATAATGACTCAAGGTGATAACTGAGCCACAGACTTTGATGTGAGTAAGATAATAACCCTGTTATTGCCAGCTTGTGTACTAAATATCTGCAAAACATCTAGCCAACAGATCTGGAAGATATGGAATGACTTCTTTCTTTTTTAATTTCTCCAAGACTTTTGGGTTTCTAATACCGTGACAGGAATGGACCCCATTCCTAAGTCAAAGTATGATTAAAGTTCATGAAATTAGTATTGTTTCAGTCTTTGATGTGAGCCAAAAGTGCTCTTCGGAGCACCCGCAATGTGCCCAGTAATGACTCCTTCTGCAATTCATATGCAGTTAAATGGATTGGTAACATATCTAAATACGATTGTAGATTCTTTTTTATAAGACCCATTGCTCCTACTACTGTTGGAACTGTCTGGGTATCTTTCTTCCATATTGCTCCCATTAGCCCTGTGGCTAAGAAATTTATGTCGGTTGATAACTCTAACCCTAATGGTCTACAAGCTATGATTTTGGAACAAGTTGATAAAGGTGTATTTTCTGATCAATTGTATAAGAAAAAATTGTTGTATAAGGAAAGCATTTTAATTTTGAAATATGATACTTTATCTCCTCAGGGTCTTAATGTAGAATGTAACTGGAGGCTTTTAATTTGATTTCTTAATGATTTTTTAATGTTTATTGGATAATTAATGCTTATTGGTTAATTGTCATTTGCTATGGTATATAAACTGAGCTGATTTTGTTATGTTTTATACTTCCTGAAGGCGTTTGCCCAAGCGCTAGAGGTACAATAAATTGAGTGGATTCTTCGTCTGTTGTTTATCATTGATTTCTTTCTTTTTTTTTTGGTTGGTATTTTATTTTGCTCCCATTTCTGCCTGCATATCCTGACATTTTATGACTTTGTGCCTCTCTGTACGCAAGACATTGTAGTCACTGGGTGTGGCGATTTCAATGATCAATGCTACTCTTGTCTTCTTTTCTTGGACCACTATATCTGGTTTTCTAGCATCTATCTTTTGAACTGTTAGTAACGGCTGTTCTCATGTGATATAAACTTCATCATTTTCTATGATGTTTTGTGGCTCATGTTTCCAGTGTTTTTCAGCCACTTCAATACCATAATGTTTGCACAATCCCCACTGCAACAATTTTGCCACATTGTTATGCCTTTCAGTATACAGTCCTTCTGCCATTAGTATGTCGCAACCTGCAACAAGGTGTGCAACTGTTTCCAATTCAGTTTTACAAAACCTACATTTGTCTGTTTCTCTTACATGTTCAATGGACTTTGTAAACCAATATGTACATAGCCCACTATCTTGGGCTGCCAATATTAACCTTTCATCTCTTGGTTTGAATTCACCACTCCTTAACAATTCCTGCATTTGTTCCTGATCAACATAAGGTTCTTCCAGACATTTTCTATACTTGCAACTATATTTATGCTTTTTCCAAATTTTTTGCCTTCTCATCTGGTCCTTCACCTTATATTCTTTCTTTTGTTTTTTGGCACATTCAGTTGCTGCCTGATTTTTATATACTTCTGGTTTGATTTCCATTCCTGCTTGATGCCAATATGCTTCAGCTAAATTAAGCAGAGAAGTCATCTTAGATTTATTCTCCTCATGTTTCAAAACTTTCACTATGTTTGGGTCTTGTGAAGTCAGCAGATATGTATGGAGTCCCACAACTGCAGATCTATACATATAATCAATTTCAAGGAGGCCCATCCCTCCTTCAGAATGGGGAATATATAATCTTGGTATGCACTGATTTTATAAATCATTTGGTGAGCATGAAGCACCCTTCTTTTTTTCCTGTCTACTCTATCCAACACATCTTGGGGCCAGTCAGTCGCTCCAAAACCATAAGTTAGGACAAGAAGAGCAAATTGGTTTATAGCTTGATTTTTGTTCCTAGATGTCAGTGCTGTTTTCGGGATTAATTTAAGTCTTCTGAAATATTCCTTACTAAGTTTTATTCACATTTGTTTGTGTTTTATTGTTGATCCTTCATCAAATCCCATGTATTAATACACTCCTTCTTGCTCAAGTTCTTTTATATCACATTCTTGTCCCAAAGTGGTGTTTTCCTGATGTTGCAGTTTTCCTGGTTTAAACGTTGCTTTTGCACATTTATCAAGACCAAATGACATTCCTATATCATCTGAAAAAGTTTGACAACTTGCAGTTGTGCTTTCAGATCCTCATCTGATGAGCTATACAGTTTTAAATCAATGACAAAGAGAAGATGAGAAGTCTTTACACTTTGTTGTTTTCTAGGAGCCAAATTATAGCCATGGCCTAAGTTGTTAAGTAGACAGCTTAATGGATTAAGGGCAAGGCAGAATAGCAGTGGTGACACAGAATGACCATTATGTATGCTTCCATGCTGGGTTAAAATGGGAGCCTGAGTACTGGTGGAAAAAGCCAGGGTGGGAAAGGAATAAATGTGTGTTCCACACTCACCTCTCCTGGGGATGGGAAGAATTTTCATGCACTGCAGTCATCCCTCTCCACAAAGGAGGAGCGACTACATACCCTGGGAGCTATTGCCCCATTAGCCTGATGAGTCTGATATGCAAAGCTATGGAATGCATCATTATGGACATAATAAACAAGGATATAGGGAATCTCCAAACTCTGTATCTCACACAGTTTGGTTTTGTGAATGGTAGATCATGCCTGCTCAACTTGGTCAACTTCTTTGAGTCAGTCACCAGAGCTGTGGATGAAGGCAAGGTGGTTCATACAGCTTACCTTGATCTGGTCAAGGCTTTTGAGACCATTCCCCACTCAGGAATCATAGACAAATTCACTAAGCTAGGCATCAACCCCTATATCACTAGATGGGTTGCAAATTGGCTCACAGGTAGAACCCACAGTGTGAAAGTAGCTGACTCCAAGTCAGAATTCCAACCAGTCATGAGTGGAGTCCCACAGGAGTTACTTCTCTGAAGTCCAGGCTAACATGAGGGGACTGTCGCTGACAAAGTTCACAGATTATTGCAAGTTGGGAGCTATTATTAAGTCCCCAAGTGATGCTGACATCCAAGAGAAAGGCTTCACTGAGACCAACGACTGGTGTCAATACCATGGCCTTAAGCTCAATGCCAAAAAATGTGTCGTCATCCCCTTTGGGAAATACCTGGTTCCCATGAATTACCACATCGATGGTAGTCCACTGAACACAGAAGGCATTATAAGAGATCTGGGAACACAGGTTGACAGCAACCTCACTTTTGACTACCACATTGCCACTGTGGTCAGAATGTCCTTCTATGTGGCACATGTCATTACTAAGAGTTTTGCATCCAGGAAGAAAGAGATAATTGTCTCCCTCTACTCTTTCCTCATTAGGCCAATTATTGAGTACAGTGCCCCATTTGGCATGTACCTCACTAAACACCTGCAACAACTGGAGAGGCC
This sequence comes from Protopterus annectens, assembly GCF_019279795.1. Classification (NCBI taxonomy): domain Eukaryota; kingdom Metazoa; phylum Chordata; order Ceratodontiformes; family Protopteridae; genus Protopterus; species Protopterus annectens. The sequence continues at coordinate 9,625,133 of NC_056738.1, read as the reverse complement.
ACAAAAGTCCAAGTGGGATAATATTCCATTCTCAGTGTAGACCTAGGGAGAAAAGCTCCACCTTGATATAATATGGTTATGGTTAAATAAACTTATTTAAAACATAATGCAGAAGAATGACATGTTAACTAAGTAAAATTCAACTTCACTTCATACTGTGTGAAGCTATACATACACAGTACAAATATTTGGACTGATATAATAAGTTGAAAAAAACATTGAAAATAGTTAAAGTATTCACAAGTTTCAATTCATAGAGATGATGTTAAACATACTGAGTACACGCTTTGGAACAGAGTTGACTAGATAATACAGCCTAGGTAAAATATATTTGTCCTTTATCTAAGAAATAAATGTAACTAGTTCATTCATCTTTAAACATAGTCAAAGTATGTTGGTTTTTGAAGGTGGGAGGGAATAGTTAAGCCTGGGGTAGTGTGGGAGCAGAGACAAATCTCATTTAAGTAGTCCTTTAGTAATTGTTGATGTTGGAGAGGTTAGTGTTAGATCTAATTTTCAGATGGATACAATTCCCTTTTTTATTGACAGACGTAGCAGAAATGTTGGCCCAGAGGATGTGCGGATTCTACATATGCTGAGAAGATGTCATTCATTAGACTGAAGTAGTCGATTAGGGTGACAGGAATGGTGAATTGGAGTAAAAGTAGTAAACATATAGAAGAAGAAATATAAAAAGAGAGATAGATGATTTTTTTATTATCTCAAGAAATAAATGAAGTAAATTAAGACAAATTAACACTAGTTTTGTCAGATCATATTGCAATTTGCATAGAAATTTGCAAAGATAGATATTAAAGAGGGTAGAAATTTTAAATGTATGGAAATGTATAAAGGAAGAAGTATTATTAAGTGAAGAGAAATGATGGAATGATCATTTAAGTATGACATTTTTTTCATAATTCTTGGGAGAATGTTTGCTGCCTTTGAAAGAACAGTATAGGAAAGTATATTTATTTTTGGAATGTGCGCAGAGGAAGAAGTCAGAATAGGAATATAGACAATTAGGATATGAAATGGAAAAGAAGTGGCTAGGATAAAAACAGTACAGAGTATTTTATAAAACTATGATGCGTCTGAGGAAAAAAACAGAGGCAAAGTTTAAAAAATATTATGTAAGCAAAGTATTATTTAAAAGGAGGGGAGAGAAGAGGTTACTCTGTACTTGGAAATGCTGATAAAATTTGTACAATGGAAATATGGGATAAACATGGTGAAATAATGTATGAACAGTAAGAAATGTATATAAAGATAAAAGAGAGCCAAAAATGAAATGGAATGTAAACAATTTTCAAAAGATGCATTAGCTAATCTAGAGAAGGAAATTACTAAAATCAATAAATTAAGAATCAGCTTCTGGCAAGAATGGTCTAGACTAAAACTTCTATATAATATTCGGCGACTTCAAAAATGTGTATTGAATACGGTCAATGAATGGAAAAATAAAGGTTTAAAAAGTAAAATTTGTGAGGGAGAAGTTAAATGTGTATAGAAGAAAGTAGAAAAATATAATTTTATGTTGGAGACTTATTACACCAAATAATATGGGTTACAAGATGTTAATGAAACTTTTGCAAAGAAGATTTGTAAGTGTGTTTACTGAGGTATTATTTCTAGGAATTTATGAGATAAAGGAGGAAAAATCAAAAATTTGTGGTAGTGACAAGGGAAAGGGTGGATGATGAAATAAGAAGGGGAAGGATATAAAATGAGGGTAGAAGATATACATGAGATGCTTGACAACGCAGAACATGATAGTGTATGGAAAATCCTTTTACAATATGGAATTCAGCATAGTTTATTGGGGTCTATATTATAACATTGAAGTTCATAAAACTTTGAATGTTATAATATCGAACCCAGTAGAGTGAACGCTTGAAATAGCGAATTTCCTATTGAAAGTATTCAGTGGGCCATTTCTGCAGCTTCGCTATTTCCTCAACTGTGGAGCGAAGGTTACGGACTGGGTTAAGGTAAGTGTGTGAATGACGGTGAGTGTGCGATTGGGCGTGAGTTAGGTGAGTTAGGGTTAGGGCGCGGGTCAGGTAAATGTGTGATTGTGTGGACATGAGGGTTAGGGTGGGGTAGGTGAGTTAGGGTTAGGGCGTGTGTAAGGTGAGTGTGCGATAGTTAGGGACCTTAGGGTAAGTGTGTAGCTAGTGGTGTATGTCTGGTTTAGTGTAGGGTTTTGTGAAATGTATGTATGTGGATTATTTATTTTGGTGTGCTTGAGTTGTGTGTATGTTTGTCGGAACAGCAAATTTTTTCCCTAGGAAAAATTGGCTATTCTGACTATTCGGTTTTCTGGTGTTTCAACTGAATGGGGTCGATATTATAACATTTGATGTTTTTAGACTTTGATGTTATAATATAGACCCATTTATTGAGTACAATGAGGTCTGTCAATGTTAATAGTAGGATGTCTGATTTTGTGAATGGTTGGCCAACTTCAGAGATTAACATAGAAAGGGGTAATACAAGGGTACCTCATGACTAGTGTGTTATTTTTACAAGCTATGAATGTGAAAGCAGGTGAATTAAGTCAAAAATCACCAGGAGGTGAATATTAAGTGGAGAATAGGGTTAACATTCCAGTTATCTTATCATATGCAGATGATGTAGCAATGGTGATGAGAAGATACATTTTGGATGAGAAAAGAAATAAAAGAATTTAAAGAAAATATAAAGAGGGCGGGTTTATTGCTAAATAATAGAAAAGTACAGGATTGAGAGATACAGTGAATAGAAGAGATATTTACATTAATTTATCAATTTATGTATTTATTGCTTTTGATTATCAAGATAGTCTGACTGAGTTGTCATCACCCCTTTTTGGTGAAGGCCTAGGGGGAAAAGCTGCACATACAGCAGTGTCAGACAGTTCACAATAACGTTTAATAGTGAAGCTACATATATAATAACATGCTCAAGATATATCTTACATCATATAACACAAAATACAGCAGTTTAAAAGAACAAAAAAAATCTGCTGGCAACAAAAAGTCAAGTACATCACAATATTTTATCTTAATTTATTTATCTTATTAATTGCATTTGTTTAAAGATTATGTCCAGCTGGGTGCAGTGCCCCTTTTTAGTGGAGACCAAAGGATAAAAGCTTCAGTTACATTTTTAGAATATAGCAACTTTCCAATTACAAAAACATGTTTTATGGGTTACAAAAGCCAATGAGGTTGCAGAGATGTTACTTTCTAACACATCACTAATGACAAAATACAGCAAGTCATTGAAGATAATTAACAATCAGTGAAATATATCAACTAGTCTTTAGATATAGTTACACTGCAAGCAAATAAAAAAATAGATGAATTACTTAAAAGGCATGAAAAGACTGGCACAGATTTAAATAGGACAGTGTACAAGAATAAATTAGAGACGGTGGGCTGCATCATATGATCCTAGGAAGTTAATAGGCTAATGGCCCTAGGGGCCTTAAAACCCTAGCCAAGTTCTGACTTTGTTTTCAAGATCAGCACCTATTGCACCTGTCCAAGAGAGAGAGAGACACAGGTGGAATCACTGGGGTGAATTTATGGTTACCCATCCAATCATCCAGATTGTACTTGAAGAGGGCCAAAGAGTTGCTCTGCTTGACATGAATTGGGAGTCAGTTCCACAGGTGCAGTAACCTCTGGGAGACAAATCTGTCCCTCCTGTAGGATTTATTAATGTCACATACCAGATAAAGATCTTTAGAGCAAGTAACTGCATGAGCCGTTGGACTTGGCGATATGCAGCATTTCCAATAAAGCAGAGTCAGAGATTGTCTTATATACAAGGCAGAGATCACGTCTCAGTCATCTGTATGAAATGGAGAAAAGTGACAGTAATTTCAGCTGATCCACATAGAAGAGATGCTGAAGACCTTGAATTCTCCTTCTGAAGCACTTTTGTGTTCTCTCCAGTTGCTGCATATGCCTAGAAAGGTATATACCAAAAGGGGAACTGTACTCAGTTATTTGCCTGATGAGGAAAGAGTACAGGGAGATTATAACTTCTTTTTTTCTGGAGGCAATGCCCTTACTGAGATGAGCAATTCTTACCACCGTGGAGACATGGTGATCAAAGGTAAGGTTGCTGTCAACCTGTGTGCCCAAGTCTCTCACTACTGAGTGCATGCTTAGGGTGTTTCTGTTAAAGTGGTAGTCATACCTCTCAACCTCTTAGAGCAAGAAATCTGGAGAAAGTCATTAATAACAGTGGGACAAAGGCCAAAAAATAAGGACAATTTTTAAATATTGTTTTTACAAACTTAGAAAGTTGACAGTTTAACAGGTTTTGCATTGACATGAATTTTCTGAAGAGTATAAAGTCTGAAAATTAAAAGTCTTTCATTATTTTCTAACTTCAGTCTTTAATGATGTGTCAGTAATTTGCCAGAAAACCACAAATTTATGAAAAATGGACCAAATATATGAAGCAAAAATCTGGACATTCTGAGAAAATCTGTACAGTTGACAGGAATGGCGGAACATCACTCTAACCAAAAGGGATGATAATACATTTCTTGCATTGAATTTAAGGCCTACTGGAAGCTCAAAAAAAACACAGTACATAGGTCACCAGGAATGTACAAGTGTGAATCGTGTAACTTCTGCAAATTTATGGCCACTGATTCTACCTTTTGGGTTAATAATAAGACCTTTAAAATAGATAGGAGGTACAACTGTAATTCGAAATCTGTTGTATATATTGCTCAATGTCAAGTATGTCCAGCATTTTATGTTGGTAAAACCGACAGAAATTTGAGAGAAAGGGTGTATGAACACACTTATAGTATCAAGAGGGGTAAAATTTAGAATGCCCTTGCAAGACATTGTAATAGCTACCCATCTCATACCTTTCTTTTTAGAACTGTTGATCAGATCACACCTGACTTTAAGGGGGGCCCGTACCAATTGCTGTTGGAAAGACAGGAGCTTTTATGGCAGTTGAGGCTAGATTCACGTAGACCACCTGGTTTAAATGAAATTAGATCAATCAGTTGTATTTTGAAGTTAAAAAGTTTATCTAGGTAATAAAAGATGTATTTTTTAACAATTCTATTAGCTGTGTTGTTAGAAGCTTAAATCCCCCTTTGATCCATAATAGAATACAGAATATATAAGCTGCTAACATTACTTAGTAATTTTATCTTAATTTTATCTTGATTTTAAGAAGTTATTTGCTGACCTGTTTGATAGGTTGATTTGTAGGCTATGCACTGATTTTTCAGGTATTTATAGGAAGGTCATGTTGTTATTATAAATGTTGTAACATACTTGTTATAAAAAGGTTGTATTTTGGTGAGTATGGTTTTAAGAATTTACCTTACTGGTATTTTATTAGTGGATTATCACATGGGTAACTGATGCAACCATATTTAAAGCTGTGTAGATTTTACTTAATTTGTCTGATGAAGTCCGGTCAATTGACGAGATGAAAAGCACTTTACATTCATTGTTTTATTAATCTTTGGAGTTTCGTTCCTCTTGTGGCATATTTTTAGCCATAGTTGCCAGTTCCATCTGAGGGAGGAGGTGCAATGAAACTATTAATACCATCCCTTAGATGGATATAATCTGCTTTGGAGAAGTTTTTTAGTTTAGTTGTTGTTGGGGGGGGGGGGACTCTGGTGTGATAGTTACTTCGAATGACACTTATTTGTGGTCAGATCTGAAAAGGGAAGACCTCACAGTTGGGGTGCTACAGTGGTTCCCCATATTGGTAAGCACCAGATCCAAGATGTTGGCACCCCTAGGTGGGGTTTCCACCAGCTGGTCCAGGGTACTGGAGTTAATGAACCTGAGGAAACTTTGGGCAAGTGAGTTTGAGCATGAGTATTTAGCCAGTAAATAGATGGGTAATTAAAGTCTCCCAGAACCATAGTGTTCGGATGTATCTTGATGGATTCCAGTAGATCCAAGTAGCCATCATGGGTGTCTTGATTCATGGACAGGGTCCTGTAGCTGGCAATGAAGTGAACAGGTGTCCTACCAACAGTTAGTTTACACCTGAAGTGTCTCCTGGGAATTAAACTGTTTAATGAAACTGGAAGATTATTTATCTTTAACGAATATTGATAAACTGCCTCCTTTAATTTTCACACTTTCCATTTGTGATCTGAACGTGCGGTGGAAGGTTTAACCCTGTATGCCTGGGGTGCTCTCCACAGTTTTGAACCAGGTCTCTGTGACTGCACAGATGTCAGTGTCTTCCAAGGTAAGGACTGCTTCCAGTGAGTGCAGTTTCATTCTAAGACTCCTAGTGTTTAGCAGCATAACTTTGAGATTGTTTTGATGAAATTTTTATGTCAGTAAATTTTGTCCTTGTGACATTGTCTAAAAAAGGCACTATGGGAGTGGCAACAGCCTTTGCCAGTAGCCAAAATCCCAGGGGTGACAGAATTAGCCCATCTCTGGCAAAGCATCTTGGTCTATCGATCATATCATCCCAGGCTGACAGAAACTGGATCCCCTTAGAATGACATCAGAAACTAAGCCAATTATTGAAGTTAATGATTTCCTGTTTATATTGTGGTATCATCCTAGGCAAACATAATATGCTGTTGAAAGCTAGGGAGATACCTGCCTGTGACACATAATCAGAGAACTCAATCATGTCTCTCTTGCATTTACAGTAATTATGACATTCAGCAGAAAAGTACTGGTGCAATGGTCAGGATGAAAGTCAAGTTGAAAGACAGTAGCCAAAAGTGTGTGATATGGCTGAACAGCTGAATTTGTACACATTTTTTTAGGATTTTAGATTGGAGAAGTAATATTGAAATAGGTCTGTACTTGGTTATATCAGTAGAGTTTCCACCTTTGTGGATGGTTCGAATGTAACATTTCTTCCAGGGTAAGGGGGTGTAGGAATCTCGGATAAAGAAGTTTATTATGATGGATACTGGGAATGCTTTTGCTTCTGTGGATATTTTAATATATTGAAGTGGTAGATTATCTGTTGCTACAGAGGTGGGTTTTAACTTTTGAAGAAATCATTTAATGGTTGATGTGAGGACAGGTTTGAAAGAAAAAGTATGAAGGTAGTTGACCAACTAAGTTGAATTGTGAGAATACGGTGTGCCTCAGTTGTCAAGTAAAATGAAGACAGAGTTAATGATGTGATGGTTAAATAAGCAGGCAATGTGTATTGGGTTGCTACTGTTGTTTGTTGTGGGGATAGGTTGAATAGAGCATTTATGTTTTAATATTAAGTATTTTGAGGACCTGAATATTTTTAGGTTATTATGGGCTGTTGTTAGTAAATTTGAGAAGTAGTTTTTCTTCTTAGTTCTTATGCAGTATTTTGCATGGCTTTTGAGTTGTCTATAGTTCTGTTAGATATCTTGGGATCTTATTTATGAACCAGGTTTCTGAGCTTTATCCTTCTGCTTCATTATTTGTTTTGTATTTTTAAATAACCAGTGAACAGGGTTGGCTTTAACTCTTTTGATTCTTAGTGGAGCAAGTTCATTTAGGATATTAAAAAAGATGTCATTGAACTTAGATACTGCATCATCCAAAGGAGGATGCTTGACATTATTCCAATTTACTAGTTTTAGGACTGAAGTGGGTATGTTGCAAACTGATTGTATATGTTGTATATGTATATATTGTCTGTATAGGTTGGCTTGCTGTCTTATGTTGAATATAATAAGATGGCCACTTAGTATGTCTGTCAGATTACCAGAAGAAACAAATGCATCCAGTGCAGAGGTTAAAATCCAATCAAGAATTGTCCCTATACCGTTTTTCATAGAGAAATGGGTGGGGTTGGTTATAAGTTGAGAGAGGCCATATTAGTTAATGGAATCAGCAGAGTTGTTTGAGGAGACTGAGAATATGTTTCAACCTCCAAGTATTGCCATTTCTTGTCGGAGATTTGATATCGCCCAGTTACATTTTTTTTTTTTGTGTGTGTGTTGAGGTTTTCTCTTGGAAGATATAAATACCTATTACTTTTATGTACTTGGGAGGATTTATTTGGAGAGAAGAGATGAGGATTTCAGCATTACTGAAACATGGAGAGTTAGATGGAGATTATTTATATAAATGATTGTGACTCCTCCTGCTCTTTTCTGTGCTTTGTCTTTTCTTAGAATGTTACAGACTGGGGTAGGATTTCATTGACTTTTATTTATAGTTTTAGCCAAGTGTCTGTAAGTACAGTCATAACTGGGGAGTGTATAGCTAACTATGCATGTAATTTGGTTATTTTGTTGTACATACTTCCTATGTTAATGTAAAAGAAGTAAAGAGCGGAGTGGTTTTAAGGAGGAGAAGTAGCTGTGCCATTTGCATGGGGGGGGGGGGGTTGTTTGCTGTGAATGTTGCTGATCTGAAGCCCTGGTTTGGGGTGTGTATTTCAACTCAGTTTTAGGTGTAGTAGAGATTTATAACAGAGTTTGAGCCATTTTATTTTGGTTTTGTTTTTTGGACTAGTTCCAGATTGAAGAATGCACAGTTTGCATGCATAAGCATGGATATAGGTAATAGAGAAAAAAAAAACAGATGAAATTTGGTAGATATTAATGGAGTAAAGTTGCTGAGCTGGGCTAGTTAAGAATATATCATAGTTGGTGATATGACAGTAGGTGTGTGATGTGCTGATGTGAGGCAGAAAACAATGGGTTAGTAGTAAAAGTGGGAGTATGATTAGTACCGCAGAATCCAACATGGTGTAGAGAATGTTTGTGAAAGGATATGATATAAAGACAGAGGCTATGACAAAGGATGGATGAGATGGGTGGGAAAGAAATTAATTAATGTTAGTTGAAATGATTAAAAGAAGAAAGATGGGTGGATGGAGTAGAGTATATGGCTGTAGGTTATAAGGAGTAGGGGGTGTGGGGGGTGCAGGGGGGCTTGCCCCTGCAAAACATGTATTGAACATCACCAAATGTTCAGGTAAGTTCAAAAAATGTCAACAATTTGAATTTGAATTGTTGACATTTTTATGTTTTGTTATTTTGATTGGTCAATGTTGTTCATTTGACAATATGTTTCGAGTAAGTAATTACTCATAAAAACGTTGTTGAAATTTTGATAGTAAACCATATAAAACACTTGCCAACAAACATACATTGGGCAAAGATGACACAGGCATTCTTTCTGTAAAGGAAGACACTGTTGCAGTGGCTAGGAGTGAGCTAGCATCTTGCAAACATGCATTCAACACTATTGAGATATTGTATACATGTAATGATCAGAGAAGAGTAGGCAGACTGAGGAAATGAATCTGTTTGAGAAATAGACAGAGTAATGTAAATTGTTAAATAGTCAAGCATTTAGTGTATGTTTGTGAGTAAAGGAAAAGTTTAGTGGGTATCAGAAAGATAGTACTGATAATGCTGGAATGATAGTATTGCAGGCATATGGAAAGACAGAAAAGTAAAATTTAAGAAAGGCATAAATATCACAGCCAGCTGGGGTACCTTCTATGTGGAGGCTGCATGTCCTCCCTGTGTTCATGTAAATTTCCTCAGGGAGCTTTGCTTTTCTCCCACATTCCAAATACATGCAGTAGGTGGATTGGATACACCAAATTGGCCATAGCTGTGAGTGTAGACCTGAGTGTGTGGTGTGGAAGCACTACCAAGGCAGGGCTAGGCACTCTGCAGTGTAAACCTTGGCTCTAGATGATTGTCACTGATGATGAAGTGAAACCCTGACTGCATGTGCAAAAATGGGAAAAAGGGGTTGTGGATGGGTGGATGGATGGATGGATGGATGGATGGATGGATGGATGGATGGATGGATGGAAGTATCACAGCCATAGGGTAAGCTAAGTTTGAGGAAGGAATAAATAGCATAGTCCTGGTGAAAGGTGATGTAATATGTATTAGCAGTAGGACAGATCAAGAAAGGGATGGGGTATGGGAATATAAAATTATCTGGGGAGGGGGGGTTGCAAGAGCAAAGACAGATGTTCTTCATTCCACATTGCTGCAGTCCTAACTATTGGGGTAGTCCGCTGTCCAGTCGGCCCGAATACCAAAGTATATGGCTGACGTCGGTCAGGGCGCATTAGACTGATGTCAGTACGTCAGGGTACTAATGCGCATGACCGACGTCATATCCTCAGTCTTTTTTGCCGCATGGTCCGATGCAGAAGCAATTTTGCGAGTGCAGGTTGGCGTTCTGAAAGTTTCTGAAGTCAGAGTTTCAGACCGAATCAAAGTTGGCTAAGTACCCCGTTGGGGAATATTTTGTTTTTTTCTTGCCTCAGTATTTAACCGGATGTCAGAAAAAGTGAATAACTGTATTTCTTGTGGGAAACAGATACCGCATAGGGATTACCATACTTTGTGTATACCTTGTTTAGGGCCTGAGCACGACGTTGTTGGATGCCGCTCTTGTGCTAGATTTAACAAACGCACTATTAAGAGAAGGTTAGACTGTGCCAGGTTAGTTTTTGGGAAGCGTTGTAATTATAAAATGCCGCCGGATGCTCCGGCGCCGCTTCGCCAAAAAGCGCAAGGACAAAGCAGCAAAGCCTAGAGTGGAAGAACCGACAGTCCCAGACGCCGGTTCTTTAGAAGGCTCAGTGGAGCCGGAGGTTCTGCCAGGTGTTTCTTTGGAGTCTCAGGAGAGACTTTACTGTTACAGGATGTATCCTCTCAGGAAGTAGGCCAGGCTGAGGGGCTTCTCAGGTGGCTGTTCTTCCCTCTCTTCCTAAGGTGGTTAGAGCCTCCCTTCTGTTTCCAAGGCTTCTTTGAGAGGCAGGCCAAGTTTAGCTTCAGTGGGGGTTTCTCCTAGTGCTTCAGGGTCTTTGCCTAAGAAACATATGCTTAAAATGGCAGAGGATTTGATTACTATGATTAGAGGTTCTATGCCCCCTCCTGATAAGAGGCCTAGGGTGGAACCTGAGTTTGAGAGTTTTGAGCAATGTTCGAGGCTTCTGAGTCTTCGGCTGAAGACTTGCAGGAGTATCCTCCTTATTCTGATTCTGATGTGGATGATTCTACTCCTTCAGCTTCTCCTCCTGAGGATTTTTCATTTTCTGAGACTCTGCATTCCATGAGGGAGCATTTTAAATGGGAAGGTCAAGATTTCTCTGATTCCAGAAAGAGGCTTAGGGAATTCTTGTTTTACCCCAGCATAGGCCTTTAGCTATACCTCCTGTTCTGAATGTGGTGGAAGATGTTTTTGCAGAGGCTTCCCTGAATCCTGATTCTTTGCCTCCTGCCCCAGTTAAACCGGATAGGTACTATAGGGTGCCTGAAGCTCATAAGTATCTTTTTAAGAGTCCTAGGGCAGACCCGAAACTGTCTCTCAGGGGCCTAAAGGTGTGAAGGCCTCTGTTGTTAAAAATCCTGTTCCTCCTGATAAAGAGGCAAGGGCTTTGGATAGATGGGGAAAGAAAGTGTATACTTCTTCCACTTTAGCCATGAGGGCGTTGAATTGTCAGTTTCACATGTTAAAATATCAGAATTACCTCCTTTCTCAATTGAAATCTAAGGTGGATGCTCTGGCAGAAGGTATTGAGTGTAAAGAGTTGCAGGATTTAGTTCATGTGTCTGAACAGGTGGGTAAACATTCCTTGCAGTGTGGTTTTGATGCTGTGCAGGCCTCCTCGAGGGTGGCTGCCACTGGTTCTGTTCTTCGTAGGCATGCCTGGTTGAGAGATCAGAATTTAGCTGAGCATGTTAAAACAAGGATTTTGGATGCTCCTTTGCAGTCTGATGTGTTGTTTGGTTCGCCTGTGGAAGCAGTTTTAAAGAAAATGGAGGACAAGGCTAAGTCTATGCAAACTGTTAAGGATTTTTTGCAGGTGCAGCCTCCGAAGTTTAGTAGAAATTGGCCTACTAAGGGATGGACTTATCCTGCTTATGATTTCCAGTCTAGGGGTAGGTCTAGACGTGGTAGGGGCAGAGCTCAAGGTTCTTTTAGGCCTAGGACAGGGAGTTCCCCTGCTCAGACTTCTGGTGAGGGCAGGGGTCAGTCCTTTCGTAAGCAGACCCAATGACCTGCCTTTTCAGCTGCCAGTACATTCTCGCCTGGCAGCACCTTTGGGAGGAAGGCTGTCTCTTTTCAAAGAAAATTGGGATTTAATTACCCAAGACAGATGGGTTCTGGATATCATTCACCACGGTTACAGGTTTTATTTCCATACCTTGCCTCCTTTCAAAGGCATGCCAGACATTCCTCCTCTACAAAGAAAAGAGGCTCACAAGCAAATTTCTCTGTTGCTCCAAATAGGGGCCATTCAGCCAGTTCCTGTGCCAGAAAGGGGCCTAGGATTTTATTCTCGCCTGTTCCTAGTACCGAAGAAGGGGAACACGTGGAGACCAATATTGGATTTATCTATCCTCAACACTTATCTGGACATTCCCAAGTTCAAAATGTTGACGTTACAACAGCTTTTACCTCTGCTGGGCAAAGATCACTGGATGGTAACTTTAGATCTCAAGGAAGCTTACCTTCATGTGCCTATAAGACTAAGTTGCAGGAAGTATCTGCGTTTCGAGCTGGAAATTCTCATTATCAGTTCTCTGCATTGCCCTTTGGCTTATCCACTGCCCAGAGTATTCACAAAGGTTCTGGCTCCAGTGATAGCTTACTTCAGGCTAAAAGGAATTCAAATCTATCCTTACTTGGACGACTGTCTGATTCTAGCTCAAGAAAAGGAAGACCTTCTACAGCATTTGGATTATGTCATAGCAGTGCTAAGATGCCTAGGGTATTCTGTGAACGAAATAAAGTCCAGTCTAGTACCCTCTCAAGACATGTGCTTTCTGGGTGTGAGACTGAATACAGCAGCCCAGATGGCCTTTTTAACCCCGGACAAACAAAAGAATCTTTCCATTTACTTCCATCAACTATCTCTTCAGTCCGGGCTGACTGCAAGGACAGTCCTTCAAGCCTTAGGGTTCATGGCGTCTTGTATTCTGGTGCTTCCCAATGCCAAACTGCATATGAGGAAGCTGCAATGGTATCTCAAAATGTATGGACACAGCACTGCCAGGATTTGGACACTGTCATTCAAATAATACCTTGCATTCAAAAGGAATTTTTGTGGTGGGCTCAGGAATGTCACCTAAACAAGGGACTCTCTGTGACCCGGCCAGAGGCGAGTCAGATTTTAACGACAGATGCCTCAGACATTGCTTGGGGAGCTCATCTAAATGGAAAGTGGATACAAGACAAGTGGCCTGCCAGACTACAGCATCTACATATCAACATGAAAGAGATGTTAGCAGTCCAGTTTGCATTAATGGCTTTCAAGGAGTTACTTCTTCCAGGGCAGGTGTTGATTCTAACAGACAACACAACTGTCATGTGGTACATCAACAAACAAGGGGAACACATTCTTACCCATTGTGCAGGCAAGCAATGATTTTATGGGAGACTGCGCTCAGCTTGCAACTAACTCTTCAGGCAAGGTTTCTGCCGGAGCACAGAACTCCTTAGCAGATGTGTTAAGCAGACAAATCATGGATCCCCACGAGTGGAAACTGGATCTTCATGTATTTCAAAATTGACAGTGTCATGGGGAACTCCAGAAATAGATCTGTTCGCTTCTCCACTAAACCACCAGCTGCCAAAGTTTTGCACAAAGAGGTTTCATCACACAGCTTGGAAAGTGGATGCTCTTTCTTTCAGTTGGAAAAATCTTCATGTGTATGCCTTTCCACCTCTGCCTCTTCTCCCAAAGGTGCTTCTAAAGGTCAGACAAGACAAGCCAAGGATGATTTTAATAGCTCCAGATTGGCCTCGGCAGCACTGGTACCCATTACTGAGGAGTCTGGTAAGGAAGCCTCCATGGCCTTTACCCTTGATTCCACACCTGTTGTCTCAGAGGGACGGTCACCTGCTCAATGTCAAGCTTCACTCTCTTCATCTGACAGCCTGGCATATTCTGTTTTGAAAGACAGCAGGTCTCAACTTCCTCAACAAGTTTTAAATGTGATTATGGAAGCCAGAAGACCTAGTACAAGGAAAGTGTATGCAGAAAAATGGAAGAGATTTTTATTTTGGAGTGCAGCAAACAATTTGGAGATTTCTGAGCCTAATTTGAGTGTGGCTCTTCAATATCTTACTGAGTTATTGGACAAAGGTTTGTCTTTCTCTTCCATTAAGATTCATGCTGCAGCAATTTCAGCTCACTATGATTGTGACCCACCATTGTTTTCGCATCCTTTGTTCAAGCAATTTCTTAGAGGGGCAAAGAATATAAGACCCCCAATAGAGCTCCTACTCCTGCTTGGGATCTCAATTTTGTGTTGGAGAAACTTACTCTACAACCTTTTGAGCCTGCGGCCACTGCTGAATTTAAATACTTGTCATGGAAGACTGCTTTTTTGTTGGCCATTACTTCTGCAAGAAGGGTTTCTGAGTTGCAGGCCCTTATGGCGGTAGAGCCTTTTTTGATTTTTCATAAGGATAGGGTATCTTTACGTACTAATCCTTCCTTTATGCCTAAGGTGGTTTCTAGTGTGGCTTTAAACCAAACTATTCATTTGCCTACTTTTTATGCAGATCCCCAAAATAAAGGGGAAAAGATTTTGCACACTTTAGATGTACACAGGCAATTGCGTTATTATTTGAGCAGGACTAAGGATTTTAGGCAGTCTCAGCAGTTGTTTGTTTCTTTTGCTTTGGGTTCACAGGGCAAGCCTGTGTCAAAACAAACTATTTCTAGGTGGATTGGGTTTTGCATTGCATTTTGTTATTCCCATCATGGCAAGGAGATTCCAGCTGGGATTAGGCCTCATTCCACTAGGGCTACTGCCACTTCAACAGCATTTCTAAGGGGGGTGGCAACTAAGGATATTTTGGAGGCAGCTACTTGGAGTTCAGTGCATACTTTCTCTAAGCATTATCACCTTCCTCTCTACTCTAAGTCTAGGGCTGGTTTTGCCACAGCTATTTTGCAAGGCATGTTGTCAGTTCCTGCTTCCTTATGATTTGCCAGCCTCCCTTACCTCTGCTTTGGGATTCTACCCAATAGTTAGGACTGCAGCAATGTGGAATGAAGAACATAGTACAGTTTTGTACCTACCATAAATGTAGATGTTCGAGGATCCACATTGCTGCAGTCCAATTTACCCTCCCTCCTTCCCCTCTGTGTTTAGGGGTGGTTGTGTAGGTGAGGTTATATTCTGGTAATTTTGTATATATTGTACATATTTTTGGTACAGGTATGTTTGGAGTTTTTGGTTTTGGCCTTATCTTTTCAGGGTCTTCTGACATCTGGGGCAAGAAAAGACTGAGGATATGACGTCGGTCATGCGCATTAGTACCCTGACGTACTGACGTCAGTCTAATGCGCCCTGACCGACGTCAGCCATATACTTTGGTATTCGGGCCGACTGGACAGCGGACTACCCCAATAGTTAGGACTGCAGCAATGTGGATCCTCGAACATCTACATTTATGGTAGGTACAAAACTGTACTTTATTTAGCAAGTGGCTCTTAATCTCTGACTTGATAGAGTTAAGGTTTTCAGTTGTTTCAATGGGTAAGAGGATTTCATTCCTGGTTTTGAGAATGGAATTAGCAAATAATGAATATCCTGCCAAGCTGTGAGACTTTGCTATGATAAGAAAGGATTTATCTTGAGATTGCAATGCTCTGTTTGTCATATAATGTTGAATCATGTTGTTTAATGCAGGGCAGTTTTCTGAATTATTGCTAATTGTGTGGAATGTTGTAAATTGGGTCAGGGTCAGGTGATGTGTGGTCTTTCTTGTCAGTTTAGTTCCTTAGGGCAAGAAAGTGGTGTGTCCTGTAATGGTGATTTGCTGCAAATATGGCAATTTTATTGTAACATTGTTGCAGTTTAATTAGTAGTGTGGCCTGAAGATTTGTGACAATAGGAGCAGCATAAAATAAGAGTAGCAACAGAAGTGTAGTGGCTATATGCTTTCTGGTACTAGCTGTTAGCAAAGGTTTTGCCCCGTGCAGGAGCCAGGTTTTGGGTAGTTTGTTTGTTTGTTTGTTTGTTTGTTTGTTTGTTTGTTTGTTTGTTTGTTTGTTTGTTTGTTTGTTTATAACTTGTGACACAAGTTTATTAAATGTCATCTGGGTATCAATGATGACACCAAGAAGTTTCATACTGTCTATGATGGTTACTTTCTTTGATGGTGACGTTATTGCTGGATGGTGTTTTTTCTCCCAAAAAATGAAGATTCAGTTTTAGGAATTAAATCTGGGCAAAAGAAAGCAATTGCAGAACAGTGAGAGAAGGTGATTAAGGAAGTAAAAGAAATAAGTAAGGTGGACATTTTTCAAATTGTCGTATGAAAAAGGTTTATTTAATAAACTCTATAATTTTAGGAAAATCTGGGTATTTAATCAATGTTTATATGATATGTAATCCAAAAACTCCAAGGAAAGGGTGCCACAGAACCAAGAACGAGTAAAACTACAACAGGGACCCAAAGAGGCAGGAGGTAATAATAAAACACAAGCCTGTAGGTGTAAGCAGCAGCAGGTTTAATCGCATAAACGCCACACAATACAAAGCGTTTTCATCCACCAGACTTCTTCAGATGTAAAATGAATGAATGAAGGCTGTGCCTGCTTATATACCCCTCCCAATTTAATTAAATTTAATTAATAGTTGAAACAGTTGTTTAATGGACACCAATTAAATCCTATAACTAAAATGTTCGTGACAACCTACCAACTAGCCACAAATACAGATGAAAATAGATAAAAACATGCACTTTTTTTAAAAAAAGAACTTTAAAATAAGTATATAAATATTAAAACCATCACAATGTGTTGGACAGATAAATAAATAAACTTGAATCAAAAACCAACAAAAAGAACTTGCAAAACAAAATATATACTTATTTTATAGTTTTGCAGCTCTCATTTTGAGAAGCATTAATAGCAATATGTACTCTGATTCCTTAATATTTGTAACCCTTCATAGTTTCATAGTTTCATAGTATAGTACTAGGCTATCTGCCCTGGGGCATTTGTAAGCCTAGCCATAGTGATGTGGCTTTTGCCACCCCATGAAATGGTACAAAAATGTACAGATAAAATCTAGAATACTGTGCCTTTGTCTAGTAGTGACACAGTGAAGGTCCCCTTATATAATAGAATTAGTTTACTGTGCCTCTGTCTAGCAGTGACACAGATGTGACCCCTGGGGTATACTTACGATCTCCCATCCACTCATCAAGATTTCTCTTGAAGAGATTCAGTGAGGAGCTCTGCCTAATACGAACTGGGATCCTGTTCCAAAGCATGGGAAGCCTCTGGGTTATGAATCTATCCCTCCAGCATGTCCTATTCATACTTGTGCCGAGGTTTAAGTCTTTAGCTCTCGTGGTCCTGATGGATTTGGATTTTTTTAGGTGGAGCATGTCCATCAGATCCTGATTGGACATGGCCTTGTATGTCAGGCAGAGATCACCTCTGAGCAGGCGGTATGCTACTGAATAGAGCTGAAGTTTCTTTAGTCTGGCAGAATAAGACATATGTTGGAGACCCTTGATCCTTTTGGTGAGGTACTTTTGTGGTCTCTCCAGCTGTTGCAAGTGCCGGGTGAGGTACATACCAAATGGGGCATTGTACTCAATCATGGGTCTGATGAGGGAGGAATATAGGGGTACAATGACATCCTTGGATCTGGATGTGAAACCCTTCATGATGAGGTGTGCAAGGTAGAATGTTTTTCTAACCACTTTGGCAACGTGGGTGTCAAATGAGAGGTCACTGTCTACTTGGGTCCCTAGGTCTCTGATTACTTTTTCCATACTCAGTGGGTTGCTGTCTATGTGATAATTTGTGGGTACTTTGTTTTTTCCAAAAGGGATAACTATACATTTTTGGCATTTAGTTTAAGGCCGTGACTACGGCACCAGTTGTCCGCTTCAGTGAGGCCTTTTGTAGGATGTGTGTATCTGCTGGTGTATCGACTATGGCACCTAGTTTGCAGTCATCTGTGAACTTTGTCAGCCACAGCCCTCCCATGTTTGCTTTAACATCTGAGAAATAAATGCCGAACAAGAGGGGTCCCAGGACAGATCCCTGTGGGACACCACTTGTGACTGGCTTTGAGTCTGACATTGCTCCAGCGATTTTAACTTTATGGGTTCTGTCCTTTAGCCAGTTTGCAACCCATCTAGTGATATAAGGGTTTACTTTTAAGCTGTTTAGCTTATCTATGATGCCTGAGTGGGGTATTGTGTCGAAGGCCTTAGCCAAGTCCAGGTATGCTGTATGGACTGCTTTGCCCTCATCAATGGCTCTAGTGACTTTTTCGAAAA
Source organism: Protopterus annectens (assembly GCF_019279795.1). Classification (NCBI taxonomy): domain Eukaryota; kingdom Metazoa; phylum Chordata; order Ceratodontiformes; family Protopteridae; genus Protopterus; species Protopterus annectens. The sequence goes on along the minus strand of NC_056738.1, from coordinate 9,606,879 downwards.
AGTCAACCAGGTTTAAAAGGCAGGATCTACCCTTTACAAAGCCGAACTGGGTGGGGTCAAGCGTCTGTAGGTCCCCTATGTCTCTGTTTATGAGTTCCATAATGATTCTTTCCATAGCTTTGCAGACCAGGCTAGTCAAGCTTATGGGGCGGTAGTTTCCAGGGTCTGTAGAGGCACCCCCCTTGTGGAGTGGAACCACTGTTGCTGTATGCCAGTGTTCAGGTACATATCCCAAAGTAAGGCTAAGGTTAAATAGCATTTTTATGTGTGGATTTAGCTCCCCTTGGAGTTCACGTAACACGCACCCCGGGATACCGTCAGGTCCCATTGATGCTGCTTTTTTTGCTTTGTTTAGGGCGGTTCTCACTTGGACATCTGAGATGACAGGGAGATTACATTCAGCTGGGATAAGTATTTCTTCTTTTGGGGGTGAAGGAGGCGAGAAATTTGCACTGAACCTATCAGCCAGAATGTTAGCAATATCTGTGGGTTCAGTGTATTTTTTGTTGTTGTGAACCAACTCTGAGCATATCTGAGGGTTTCTGCCCAGGTTTCTAACATAGCTGAAGATGGCTTTGTGGTTATCTTTAGTGCCTTAGCGATTTTTCTCTCAAAGTTTTCCTTGGATGTTTTTATGAGAGAACGTAGTTTTCTGCTAATGTTGATCAGAGATGTCTTCCCTTCATGGGATTTCGCTCTGACGTGCAGTAGCTTCCTTCTTTTGTTATACAATTTGTTTTTGGCTGATGTCCACCAGACAGGACGCTTACATTTGGTGGAGAGGGACTTGGATTTGTTTGGGATTGCATGATCCATGCATTCTTGGAGATGTCCATAGAAAGCATTTGTGAAGGATTCGGCATTGTGGGATGTGGTATCCACTGGCACAGTGGGCTTAAAGGATACCATCTCAGTCTTAAGAAGAGTGAAGTCTGCTTTTGAGAAGTTTTTCACTGTGGTCTTTTGTGCTGGGGGTGGAGGTGGGATATGTATATCCAGGGTGATTAGTTTGTGGTCAGATCTCACCTTGATATTCAGGATTTATTTAATGTGATTCCACATTCAACAGGGTCAGAATGGTTCCAGGATGCCATTCACCAACATGGAAAACTTGACCATAATACTTTTCTGGTTTATGCAGAGTTGATGGATTTGGTATTGAAACACAATTTTATATTTTTTGAGGGTGAGTTGTTTAAACAGATCCAGGGAGTGGCCATGGGAGCAAGTTGTGCCCCTATTTATGCCAACATTGTGCTCATGGTTTGGGAAGAGAAGTTTGTGTTCCAGTCTGAATATGCACAGTATTGTATGTTACAAACATTACCTGGATGATATTTGCATTTTTTGGAAAGGTAGTATGGAAAAGTTAACAGAATGTAAAGATTATCTAAACCATACCACTAATTTTTTGAAATTTACTTCCCATATTACACAAGACTATATGAACTTTCTGGATGTCACTATTAAAAAAGATGTCCTAGGGCAGCAGTTTACATCTAATGTATACAGAAAGGAAACCTTTTCTAATTCATACTTATATTTCACTAGCTCCCATCCATTTAAACAGAAGATAAGTATTATCAAGGGACAATTTGTCCGTAGTTGTAGGATGACCTCTCTGGACTCGGACTTCGAAGATGAAAGTCAGAGAGTCAAATAAATGTTTATATCTAGGAAGTATCCTAACTATTTAATTGATGAGGTATTGGAGGAAGTAAAGAATGGGAGAAAGAATAGGTTTGTCCCTATTTTGGGAACAGGAGATACAAGTGTGATAGTACCAGTAAATGTGCAGGGTACCACACAACAACCAGGGGTGATGTTACCAGGGATGAATTCCAGAAACCTTGGGGGTAATTATGTGATGTTTTATAATCAGAATACCTCTAGGGTTAAAAACATTATTACTCAACACTGGAGCAGGTTTAGGTGTTATTCAGAGTTGGACATTTTTTTTACCAACACCCTAGGATTCACATACAAAAAAGGCAGGAATCTCAAGGATTTGCTGGAGCACAATGGTTCTATTGTTTCATGTAAGAAATTGGGAACCTACAAATGTGGGGCATGTGCCCAATGCCCATTTATACTTAGACAGGATTCTGTACACATCCTGTAAAGAGATTATCAGATTCAGAGTAGGAGTTTTTCCAATTGTAATAGTGAAGGCTTGATTTATTTAGCTCTATGCAAAACATGGGGTGCATTTTACATTGGAAAAACTATTCGTAAACTCAGAAGGAGGATTTATCAGCATTTATATGCTATTAGAGTTGAAGATATCAAAAATGCCTTGTTTAAACATACACTGACATGTCCCCAAGCAAAATGGGGCTTCTTTGTTGTAGAGAAGGTTCAATGTGATGTGGGGGGGGGGGTGTGGGAAAATAGGATAGAGGTGAAAGAAATATTTTGACAATTGTTATTGGAGGCCAACAGATTCCCAGGGCTGAATGAATACATAGCCATTGCCCCTATTTTAAAAATGAGAGCTGCAAAACTATAAAATAAGTATATATTTTGTTTTGCAAGTTCTTTTTGTTGGTTTTTGATTCAAGTTTATTTATTTATCTGTCCAACTCATTGTGATGGTTTCAGTATTTATATACTTATTTTAAAGTTCTTTTTAAAAAAAATGTGCATGTTTTTATCTATTTTCATCTGTATTTGTGGCAAGCTGGTAGGTTGTCACAAACATTTTAGTTATAGGATTTAATTGGTGTCAATTAAACAATTGTTTCAACTATTAATTAAATTTAATTAAATTGGGAGGGGTATATAAGCAGGCACAGCCTTCATTCATTCATTTTACATCTGAAGAAATCTGGTGGACGAAAACGCTTTGTATTGTGTGGCGTTTATGTGATTAAACCTGCTGCTGCTTACACCTACAGGCTTGTGTTTTATTATTACCTCCTGCCTCTTTGGGTGCCTGTTGTGGTTTTATATGATATGTAGTACTGATAAGCAAGATGTTTTCAAATTGTGTTTAATATAATATGGGGCCAGGCTTAAATCCAGTTAGGACACAGGTGTTGTGCGTGAGTGAAAGTAAAGGTGGTTGGTTCTAATAAATCTAATAGTGTATGCTACATCACTACATTTGTATTATATTCTGAAAAGTAGAAAAAAGAGAAGCGAAATTCTAGCAATAAACATTCTTCTTATAAAAATATAAAAGTGAAGAAACAAATGATTATCAAACATAAATCTGTATGTGGATATTAAATTTAGATAACTTTGAGAAAGATGGTTATGTAATGGAAAAATGTATTGTGTAAATCCTTGGAAGTTATTAATACATTGAAAGAAAAAGCAAAATATTCAACGGTATGCCAATGTTTTTATGGACACTAACATTAGACAGCTTACCTGTCAAAGGAATATGAAGTATTAATCAGTAGTAGAGAGACCATGCATTTGGGCGGCCACGGTGGTGCAGTGGTTAGCATTGCCGCCTCACAGCAAGAGGTTCTCTGGTTCGATCCTCGGCTGGGGTGCCTTCTGTGCGGAGTCTGCATGTCCTCCCTGTGGTTGCGTGGGTTTCCTCCGGGTGCTCCGGTTTCCTCCCACATCCCAAAGACATGCTGCAGGTGGATTGGACTCTCTAAATTGGCCCTAGGTGTGCGTGTGAGTGTGCCTTCTGTGGAAGGTTGGGCGCCGGGCTGGCAACTCGACACCATAAAACTCTACTGCCATTCAATGTGCGGACAGGTGATCCGCTGTGGCAACCCCTAACCGGGATAAAGCCGAAAGAAGAAGAAGAAGAAGAGAGACCATGCATTTCTTGTAAACAGGAATAGATGACAGAACTTGTATTTATGAAATGTGAAAGTGTTAAAAAGTGTGAAAGATCATTTTGAAAGAAAATTTATTAAATGACAGAAAAAGTAAAGGTGTGGATAAGTATATAATTTTGTATTGCTATTATGGGGAAAAAGAAAACAATGACAGAGGGCCCGATTCCAAAAGTTGTCAGTGTAAGTGACTGCTTACATTAAGAGCAAAAAGATAGCAGGCCTTTTGGAATCCGGCTTCCAGTGTAAGCCTGTTTACAGATAGGTCTTACACTGAAGTAAGTCACTTATGCTGAGAGCAAGTCTTTCAGAATCAGGGCATACTTACACTGACAGCAACTCTTTTGGAATCTGGTCCAGAGTGATATTATGTGTCATTTGGGACATTTGGAAGGCAAGGATACATGAAGATTGGTTTATCAAAACAATGGAATTTGAAATAATAAACACAATGACAACGTGGTTATTTAAGGGGAATGATGAGTAGAAATCAAATAAATATACAAACATTTTGTTTCTTTTTCATTGGAAGAATGAATTTATGAATACGTATATACATAAATATGTGAAAAGTGCAGGTATTATTTTATGTGATGTATAACATGTACATAATGTATATAAATAATGTTTATAAATAAACCACCCCAACTCTTTTTTGATAAATGCAGCAGGATCCTTCACATTCACCTGAGCTACCACTAGCTCAGCCAGATGGAACCACAGTATAATGTTTCAACCAAAGGATGGCAGACTGCATTACCTCCCTTATGCTACACTTAGTGTCAGCATTGCAAAATGAATTGAAGTACCTTGTGTGGGAATAGAACTCACAAGTTTCTTCAGTACTACTTAATGAAAAACTAGATGAGAATTGACAGCAGAGTTAAAAGTTATTGTTAATTTGTATCAAATTTTTTTTTTGTATTTTATGTGGCTCTATGCAAAAGAAGCAATTTTAGGAATAAGATTAATTACAGGAGAGTGAGGGAAATGTAACTATCTTTCCTGCTTTCGGATTAGCTTTTGTATATTAATATTTACACTGGGGATATAGATTGGGGAAAATTTAGCTGAGCATATGCACTGTTTGACTGACTAGCTGAACTTTATATGTGATAGATAAAAAGTGAATATTGATAAGTGGCTACAACGCATGGCATTGTAGCCCATGCAGTTAAGAATATCTTGGAAAATGTACTTCCTGGCCATGGTGAACACACCTTACAGCTGATGTGCTTTGCACTTTCAGAGAATTCACACATCCAGGACCACACATGTCAAGAATCACTAGGCTTGCAGTCGTGGGATCAGTCTACTGTTTGATCCTGCAAGTGATGTAACCAGTAGAGGATATGTAGTAGCACATGCTACTGGCTTGTGACATGGTATAGTTTAACAAGATTTAAACCCACCCTATACTCTCTGCAGACTCAGTACCCCTAACCTTTGCATCTCTGTTATACTGGTCTTAATCAGGCTTACAAGTGCATGAGTGCATGTTGCTGTACACATTTTACCACACCTCATACATGCCATAGGGTTATGACAACACATCTGATGAGTTCACAGTACAACAAAGTGATGTTCATCCACAGTGACAGATCAGTACATTCACTGAGATGCTATAAGTCACACTGGCTAGGGCACACCGTCATGCTAAAGCACATCAAGGTTTCTCAGTCAGATGTCCTTAGGCAAAAATTAGAATGAAAACCAAACAAGTTGAACTATCATATGTAATTCAGGTTCTGCAACTTTGAAACCGAACCACAAATAAATAATTCCTAGTCAATATGATCCATAGGATTGTGGGGACACCTCTGCATAAAAAAAAAAAAATGTGCCATACTCTGTTTACTTGGTTGTACCAGACTTCACAAGGAGGTAATAAATAGTTTCTTATAAGAAAAATGTCTGGGACTATATTAATTTTATGTTACTGAATTTATCCTATAAGAAAAGGTTCTAGCTGTAGCTGTTGTTGTTTGTCCACAGCCTCCTATATTTTTTGTATAGGTTTGGTGTGCCTGTGTTTATGTGTCCTTGGCAATACCAGTAAAATGTCAATCTCAAAATGTAGCTTCATCTGCAGGATGCATTGGAAAGAATAGAGAGTCCCATAAATAATTAAGATGTAACTTTGTAACTTTTACGTAGGTGCCCACTATATAACTTGATAGGCATTATATTGCACGGACTAGTTCAGTGCAAGTGAAGTCTTGCATTGTAACATAACAGGTAATAAGCTGATAGGGCAAGCAATGCATTTTAGACTTCACTTGATATATTTAATCAGGAAAATGTTTGCATGATACAAAACAACTTGAATAAATGGTTCTGGAGTAAGAATGAATATGGTGGGGAAAGAAGGCAGCCATGTGAGACATATTGTGTCTGTTTGAAAGGGAGAACTTGTGCTTCATTTATCTGGAAGAATGGTTGAGTATTAAAGAAAAAGTGTCAAGCAATATTGATTAAATTGTCTGACGGCTTGAGATTTCTGTGACTTAGAAACATCATGTATCTGTTTATAGAATGCAAAGCCTTAGCAGCATCTGTAGGAGTGAGAACTATGTCATGGCTGACATATACATAACATGTGAGATAAAGATGCTTGACATATATAGAACATGTGAGATAAAAGTGGTGGTATAATTATTGACTAGCTTGTAGTCAAAGTTTAACCGAACAATGGCACTGAAGTAATTGAGAATAGTGCAGTAGTCTGTCTGTTCTGCTGGGATTGATGTAAAAGGCAAGGCTTAAGTAAATACTGGCAATCTGTTTAGGGTGGTGTAATGTTGCATTACTTTGACTTACATGGTTGCTAAGATATCACAAAGCATCAGATACAATCTGGGTTGAATTTGATCATGTTCTAGGCCTTAATCAATTTATTCTTGTTCATGACTACTTAGCCTTTTATAAGTGCTATGAAAATATTTTATTTTCTATTCCTCAGAAGGATTTATCACTAAATATACCTTTTACAACTGATTAAAAAATTCTTCCCAATATTAAAGATAATTTTGGTTTTATGACAAACTATTTTTGCAATGAGCTCCTGTTTTATTATTTTATTTAAACAAGGCAAACTATGCCCTCTCCTGTTCTGTTAAACTATTCTCTGCAAACTCTTTTTAATGTTAGGCAGCTTAATTAGCCAATTCTAGGTTGATATTTTATGCCATGCTTTTTCAATGTGCCATAACTGTCTCACAGTTGATTACTGTTAATTTTTCCAGTGACAGAAGTTTAATTTGAGCTATGTTGAAGTTTCTTTAAAAGATTTAAGTATTTGGAAAGGTTGCCAATTCTTGTAAAGTGTATACATTGAAATAGGTTGAAAGAAACAGTCTGATTAACATTTTGGACCCAAAATTGCTTCATAATTTAAAATATAGAATTAGTATACCATTGGCTGATAAATATTTCAAAATGTATATATGAAGACTAAGGCTGTTTCTTAATCTTTGTATTACTATGTATTTGTTGGGCAGAATAATAACAAAAATATTGTTAAGTATGAAGAGTTATATCCTGTGACTTAAAAGGTTTTAAAACAGAAATAAAGATCTCTTAGAAGATAATATTTATGATTTTAGGTCTAAAATTATTGACTTCAGAAACAGAAAGGTGTTAAGTGCCTCATAAATCAATCTGGCCCTAACTCTGTACAAATATGGTGCTGACTAGCCTAGAATGTATATTGTAGATATTAGTTGTGAAATTAGTTATCTTGGCTGTTTTGGTTTCTAGTCCCCTCTAACCATTACTAGTGCATGATTTTAATTTCCTAAGTCCATACTGTATCATAAAAAGAAGAGTACGGATTTACGTAAAAGAGGTACAAGCTACACCTGGCTTAACTTTACAGGTGAAGGCTAGCATATGCCAAGTGTGCTACAGCAAACACTCTTTTGGAGTAAGTTATTTTGTGCTATGTAGTATACTTCAACGGATTTATTTATTGACTTAGCTAGCTAGTTAGTTATGTATTTATTTATTTTGATTTATTTATTTTGAATCCTGACATATCTGTCCTGCCTTTAGTTTAGTATTATATTTTAATTTTCTTATAAGATTCTCTTTTCAGAAGGGCAGGTCATTTGAATGTATTTTCTGCTTAAGCCTCTCAGACCATTTTTTTTCAGTATTAAACATGGACATTGTCCAGAAACATGTAATGAGATAGGCATAAGTTAATTTTGGAAGGGGAAGGACTTTCTAGAAGATGGCACTTACTCCTCAAAATCCTGGCTACAGCCTTGATGATCTTAATATAGAGGTTCATGTTACTAAATATGGTTAGTTTGTTATGTTTTTTTAGAACTGGATTAAAAGAAATGTATCTAGAGATTGAAGTTCAAGGGGTGAACTATTTGTAATCCATTTAGAAAATATATAATAAATTGAACTTATAATCAGAGACCTGACTAGAATTCTTTGTACTACATAGAGAGATTTAGTTGCCCTTGTATATTACCATATAAAATGAAACTAAAGTCAAGAATGTAAAGTGTTTAACATCTTTAAAATATGTCACATACTTCATGCCGCTGAAACAAAGTGCACTTCTTATTTATCAACAGCTTTAAAAAGTGGTTGACAATTTGCTCTTCCATACGTTTGTTATTTAAGTAGCAATAATAAGTCTGGCACAGCTTTCAAAACTATCCATAGGGTTCAAGTGCAGTTCTGTGATGCTACCTTCTATGTGGCAACATGAATTATGCTAATAAGAAGGTTCACATGTATGAACATCCCTATATGTGTAACCCTAGCTATAACAAGGCTATTTTTGTAGATTTCTGGCCATAATCAGTCTGTTACATTTACTAAAAGGACATTTTATTATTCTAAATTGTTTGTGTTCATAATGAGATTATGGTTGAATCTTTTTTTTTTTTTTGCATGCCCATTGTTCAGCAGAGGTACTAGCAAAAATGAGACGGTTGTGGATAAAGTTATGTAGTACTAAAATCTTCATTGCTTTGTGTTATTTACTTATTTATTTATTTTACATTTGTTAACCGGGAAAGTCCATCTGGACATGTACCCTTTTGCAGTGGAGGCTGGGGGAGAAAAGCTCAACTATCAAATAGTATAAAATCTTTAGCACAGAGTATAGTTAACACATTAAAAAAACATTAAGTTGCTGCATTTTCTAATACATCAATACATTTTGCAACAGAGTAGGTAATTATAAGACTATTTACAACAGTAATGGCTCATAGGAGTGAAAAAAACAATAGGAATTATAGCAATAGCATTTAATACATTCTGAAGGGTGTCAGTGCGATCGAACATTCGTAGTAGACAGAGAATAAGTTTGATATAAGAATCAGTAAGGTGATTGTTGAGTGTTAAGTGAGTTTCTAAAAAAGATATGACTGAAAGAGATGGCCAGATAATGAGAAAAGCTTTTCACAAGCAGGAAGCCTTCACATTACCATTTTTCCACTTGTAGAAAGCTTCTCCTGATTGTTTGACTGTTCTATTTATTTATTTATTTATTTGACATTTGTTTACTGGGAAGGTCCAACTGGATCAGAAAGAACCCATTTTCAGTGAAGGCAGTTACATACAGGCATGTACGAACTTATACAGATTACATACAAATTGCATGAGTTAGATACAGACATGTACAAACTTTATATAGATAACATAAAAACCGCATGAGTTACAAGTACATACAGAGATGTAAAAAAAATAAAACTTTATACAGATAGCAACAAATTATTTAAATTCAAGTAAGCAGTTATGTTGATATGAGACAGATGGTAACTATTCAAGTAATTGATATAGATATAAAAGTAAATGACACAGAGAATGGAGTACAGATGGAGAGAGAGTGAACAAGAGTTGTAGTCAGATCTGGAGTAGAGATTAGCCTGGATCACAGCAAGGGCACAGCTAGGATTTGAACATGTGTTGTTTCAATACAGTTTTAAAGACAGGTAGGAGAGTAGTAGTTCTCACAGTAATTGGGAGAGGGTTCCATGCTTTTGTAACATAGTGGGAGTAGAGGCTTTGTCCAGTTGTCTTAAAAGGTGTGTGTGTGTGTGTGTGTGTGTGTGTGTGTGTGTGTGTGTGTGTGTGTGTGTGTGTGTGTGTGTGTGAATGTCTTAAAACATTAGTGTATCTAGCGCATGTGTCCATCGGTGTCTTAATATGTGCATGTGTGTGTGTGTGTGTGTGTGTGTGTGTGCATGTGCGTGTGTGTGCGTGTGTGCGTGTGTGTGTGTGTGTGTGTGTGTGTGTGTGTGTGTGTGTGTGTGTGTGTGTGTGTGTGTGAATGTCTTAAAACATTAGTGTATCTAGCGCATGTGTCCATCGGTGTCTTAATATGTGCATGTGTGTGTGTGTGTGTGTGTGTGTGTGTGTGTGCATGTGCGTGTGCATGCGTGTGTGTGTGTGTGTGTGTGTGTGTGTGTGTGTGTGTGTGTGTGTGTGTGTGTGTGTGTGTGTGTGTGAATGTTTTAAAACATTAGTGTATCTAGCGCATGTGTCCATCGGTGTCTTAATATGTGCATGTGTGTGTGCTGGGGGGTGCCTTTGCCAACAAGATGCATGGGTCACCAATAAAAACATTAGTTCAAACATCAGCTCTGTAGGCACGAGTGTTGGCAAGAGAGCAATTCAAAGATATTCTACTGAGTCAATAATGACATCTTCTACTTGCAGCAATAGCTGTCTCTTGTGTAAATTGACCTGCCTGTCGTAGGCAATTTATATGATCTTTCTGAATCCAAGGGAGTGTTTTCTATATAAGTATATATAAATACCTTCTCTTGGCTGTTAAATAAGTCCAGTGCTCAGTTGCAACAGTCAAAAAACTATTAGTATTAGTACTAACAACTAAAGAAGAAGAGTAACCATCCACAGTTATGTCTACCCCAGTGGTAGGATAGAAACATTATATTTGAGACATTTTGCTAATAAACATAACCATTCTTCAGTAAAACAATAATGTATAATACATTACTCACACATGGTGCGACATGTGAAGTCATGTGGGCAGCTATCCACACAAGAGGACATGTTCCTGCCTACAGTAACCAAACAGAAGCACAAACTTTAATTAACACTGTTTTGGTGATTAGTGTCTATAAGTGTTCTTGTGGAGATTTCAGTTTTTATAAGTGATTGCAAGTTATGTAAAAAAAGTGTGGAAAGTAAACACTGGAACCAATGCCTTTTGATAGTGGAGTTTGCAAAAGTTTGAGAGTTCCTTTTGTTTTGTGCTTGCACATCTGGTAAACCCTGGTGTATTTTTATACTTTCTATAGCCCAAGTTTTCTGGATATGAGCCATAGTTTAGAGAAAGCCTGACATATACTGGTAGAATGACAGGAAAACAGTCTGGTTATTGGTGTCCAGTGCTGTGTAATGTGTCAGCAGTACATCCCTTGTGTGCTAGTCACAGATCAGCAATCAGCAACAGTGAAACAGTGAAACAAAAAAACAAACACAATGTAGAGGAGCACATTATGAGTCTTTGTTTTGTAACTCGGAATAAATGGAGATTGTAACGCCTGGATTATGCTTCCAAAGCCACAGCTTTTAGCTTAAGTTTATTTTTTGTCATCTTATGGGTAACAACCTTTTTCAGAAAAATGCTCCACCTCTTGCTACAGTGAGTCCCGGAGCACTGACAAAGGATGGTCAAGATTACAGACTTATATATACAAAGCCTGAGCTGGCCATTTGCCAGAATATTCCCTTTTCTCCAAGGTATGGTCATCTGAGAGTTAGTATATATAGGTTTTGAGGGGTATAGGGAGCAAGGTGTGCAGGGGGGCTTGCCTCACTGAAAAAAATAAGTTTAAAAGTGAAGAGCAATATTTGTAATTTATTCTCCTGTATTTCTGGTCTTTTTTGGGTGTGTGCGTGTCAGCACTCAGCATTTCAAGTGCCAATGTTTTAATAGGGTGTCCTTGCTTTCTAGTTATATTTGTTCCTTCTTATCAAATAAACCTCTAGGCAAGCTTCTTTTCCAATTATTTGTGTATTTATTTATTATATAACTAATTGTTTGTGATTTATATGTGTCATTTATTTATTTATATTTTGAAAAGCGTTCAACTTAAGGGAAAACTCCAAATTTTATGAATATTAATATTTTAAGTAGTGTACTTACAGTTTGTGTTGTCTATAGTCTGCATAAATACTGGTCTTCTGAATGTATCCTCTGCAAAAACAACTTTCTGTCACTGGTTAAGTCTGCCAAGAAATTTCTTCACTGGGTTTTGTAGAAGTTCTTCATTTTCATCAATTTTGCTAGTGTACCAGCAATAGAGCTGTCACAAGTCCATTTTTAATTTGTCCCCGAGCCCTGTGGCGAAGACAAATGACAACACGAGAACAGACTGTGACCAGATTTTATTACAACCATATTAAAACATCAGACTTCTATCTTATATGGAACTAAAAGCATTAGCAATACATTAAGCACCAAGTGTGGACAGCATGGCAGAACACTCACATCAATATACTATTAAAACTAGGAAAGAACAGTAAATACTAGTAACCTTCAGGACCATCAGTTATGGACAGAGTGGCAGAATGCTCACATCAATGTCCTAAACAGCTAGCAGTGTCACAACACTGCTCTCTAAAGCAATCAAACTCTTCCAAAAGCAATATAAGCCACTGCTCACTCTACATAAACCAGCTGGAAGGAAGGGTGGGTGTGTGGGAGGGGCACTTCTCTTCATCATTTTCTTTCATTTCATTCTTCTGCCCCCAAAATAATTATAACCCCTATAGTAAGGGCAGGTAGGAGGGTGATCTCCTAGACTCAGTGCCAAAAAGGCTGTGATTACCACATACTGTCAACACACACACACACACACACACACACACACACACACACACACACATATATATATATATATATATTTATATATATCCTTCCTTAACTCCAGCGACATCACTTGGCACCCAGAAATCTATCATCCACTCATGCACTTGGCTACTTTCCTGCAATTAATAAATCTCCCATTCACCTACCTCTAGCTGCCACAGAAACCACCATATCATGACTATAAAATGACTACCAATTCAGCCCTCTCCTTGTCAGGAGCTCAGGGACAAATAAGTCTACATGGCAAATGTCATTCGCAGAAACTTTCTCAAATATTATATATAAAACACAAACAGAGAGCTTTGGTTTTGGCAGGTTTGGCAGTGAGCCGTTTAAAAAAAATCCTTTAGGGAAGTTTTTTTAGAAAGATGTCTGTACTTCAATTTCACGGCAGTGACACACCATTATTATCCAGAAAAGCAAAGTCTCCATTAAGTAGACTGTTTTTATTACTGACCTCAAAGGTAATTGTACAAACATGCAAATCAAAAGATAGAAGGATAGAATCTGTCAAGGAGTCATGCCAAGGCTCCAGGTCCTACAAGGTATTATCACTACCTGTAGTTATGCCCCCCAACACACAAAGGGCATGAAAGATGCCTGCAGAAGTAAATTTATTAGATGATAAAACCCACTCAGCAGGTCCTTCTCACTCTAGTTTCCATATTTACAATTATAGCTGAATGAAACTTACTGAAAAGTATTATGATCTTTACAAAAAAAAGGTTTCACATTTCTACTGTGTATGTGGAACATTGTCGGTACTTTAATATATTTAAAGTTATACAAACCTAAGTTGAACTCAGTTCTGTTGTTTCAAAAAGACATTTCCAATACCAGTGACAGTACCATTTTGTAGAGGAAAAGTGTATACAACCCTCCTTTGTACCCTTGTTTAGCAGTTTTCAAGCTCAAATGTGAACAAGATTCACCATTATTACTTAACACCAAAAGGCAATATTCATGCAATTTAAAATGCCAGTGAAAAACAATTGTTGTTCAATCTTTCTCATGATAGGACTATTTCTGTCATGAAGCTGGCAGGGGTGGGGATTTTTTTTTGATGGACTAAAATGACTTGTCCAGTAAAATGCTGACAATGTGGCAGGTTGACAATACTTATGAAAATGTTTCTAGAATGAAATATTCATTGCATATTTCAAGACTGATTTTGCACTGTCAGACTTAGTATTTCAAAATGTCATCACTCTTGGCAATCTTTCTTTTATATATGTCAAGAATCCATTTATACCCTCTATATTTGGTATTCCAAAGGTACATTAGGACAGTCTAAATCCACCATTGAGACAACTACTGGCTGCAAGAGACTCAAAAATGGAACGTCATGTAATACACATTAACAAGACACTCAAGAACATGAAGGTTTTATGTACAGTCTAAAATATTAGTGGTGCTTTTTAGATTATCTACTTTGATGATGACATTCTGTTGGTAACCATTGATTTCACTGACCTTTTTATTTTTAAACCTCATTTCCAGGGTTTAACATAGATATCATTACCAGCTATATGAACCTGTTAAACAAAGATATCTGGGTTCTACACGACCTGATATAAATTACCTTGACAAACAACTACTTTTATTTCAAAGGGGAATACTTCCATCAGATGCTGGGAGTATCAAAGGAGGCATCTTCACCTGCCATTAAAGCTAACACTGTATTGGCAACTTGGGAAAGAAACTACATGTTCCATTCTAAGTTTTACAGAAACAGCACAAGTTATAACAGGATTCTAGATAACATTTTAATTTTCTGGAACAGTAAGGATCAGGTAGACTTTTTCAATGTACAGATCATTAATGTTTTCAGTCCACTACATTCAGGAAATCCACTTACTTACATTTCAGAAGTTTTCACCTCCCTCAACAAAAATCAAACATCATTAAAAGACAAATGGTTCAACTGTCAAAGTTGATACCTAATGATGATACTTTTGATGTGGAAACATCTAAATTAATTGAAATGTTTCTAGACAGAGACTAACAATAGATTTGCTAGAAAAAGTTATGGATGAAATTCTTCAAAATAGGTGGACCTCATTCAAATCATTATTAAGTGACTGTAGCAATAATAAATTGTACACCATACATGACAGTGGAGATGAAACCAGAACCATGTTATTACTATTTTCTGTCAATGCTAAAAGCATCAACAGTGTTGTAAGGCACAACTCGAGAAAAGCATTGTCCAATGAACTTAAGAACACATTAGGCACTGAATAAACATTCACCTTTAGCAGAGCTTGTAATATCAAACAATCACTGGAACAAGGATCAGTATTTATGCCCAGCAACAAAAACAACTACAGTAAGAAACAAAAGGCCAAATATGGCAAGTGCAAATATTGTAAGTACATTTATTGTGCCCCTAGTATATCAGTAATCAGTTATGATAACATTATAGGATGCCATGAGTATTATGGTTATGACACCAAAGGGGTAGTCTGTCTAACAGTATGTTTGTCATGCAATGATTTCTATGTGGGCAAAATGGAAAAGGGTGGACAATGACACATAGAATATATGACATTTGCTATGACAGAGTCAAAAATGAAAAACATTGCCCTTTTTAAACACACATTGACGTGTAGAAAATTTTAAAAAGTTTGTATTCATTGTACTTGTGAAAGTTCATATTAACATCAGGGATGGATCTTCACAAGCAGCAGAAATTATGCAATTGAAAGCAATAACTTCCACTTGTTAATAAAAGAGTCATGTTCCATACATAGCCCTGATGCAACATCCACAAGCTTTCCAATAATACCTCTCAACTGTGCCTAATTTCCCATAGTATCCCTGACTTTGCCACATAATTGTACCTTGTCCCATGTAAAATGTTTGACTTTCTGGTAAACCAGTAACAATTACAGTCAGTCAGTCAATCTGTCCTTAGAATTACATACTGTTTATTGCACAAAAATGCATGCTGATGTAAAACTTTTTGTTCTATTAGCTTGCTAAGCAAACTAGAAAAATATTAAAAAATTGCCCTTGATTTTGGACCATTGTTCTTCCATTATTTTGTCTTTCCACAGCTGCCACCAGCTCTTCTAGTCATTCACTGGGTCTACCACATCCACCTTAGACATCCCATGGCTCAACCTGACACCCGTGCAGGGTCAGTGAGAAGACTGAGAATGCTGGTGTAGCCTCATACTGCTTCTTGAGAGTGTGTCCTAACTTCCACCCCCTCACTACCATCAGGTTGGTGCATGTGTGCCTCCATGCATGAATAACCTCATGACTCACTGATTTGCCACTCATGTAGGATTGAGCTGTCTAGGCTCATATGATACATAGTGCAGCAAGCCTAGGCTGCCTCCTTCTCCATTATTTTAGGGTTTGTCCAGAGTAAATGAGCAAAGAAATTGAGATGTATGTAATTCCAGTCAATACATATAGTCTGATTTTTATTTGGGATGGAGCTTACTGAAGCTTATCTGTGCAATACAGTGACTGACTGTAGATGTGTAGCTAGCTAAGTTTTGTGCCTGGGGCTGCTCCCCAATCTGGATTCCACATGAAAGGCTCCTCTCCTCAGACATTAGGAGTAAAAAAAAGGTATTTTTCTATTTTTAAAGTGCAGCAAATTGCAGTTTATGCCTTGCACAGTGCATCTGTTCAGATCGCAAATGCAATACCAACATTAGACTATTCTACACTGATCACCAGTCAAGATCTGCCAATCACATCCTCTTACACTTTGCACCTGGGACAGCTATGACTGCCCCTTTGCCCCACTCTAGTAATGTCTATGATTGTGATTATGTCACTTGTATTTCTATAATGCAACTGAATTAATGGAATTATAAGCATATTATTACTGCATTATTTTCATAGGAAATGAGAAAAAAAAAAGAATGCAACATGTGACAGAACTTCAAGGTAGGGAAGAAAGGGAAAAATGAACACCGGACTTCAGCAGCTTAACAGCATATACAGAAATAATTATTGTACTCATTCAGCAAGCTAGCTGCATCAGCACCAAACCTGATAATAAAGAATTGCAACAGTCACATGAGCACACATAAAATGCAGTATCCTGATGGCTATGTACCTTGAGTTATGGAAGAGAAGATTGTCAATTTGCAGTCATCAGTGACTGAGCTTGAATGTACACTACATGAGAATATACTCATTTGCTTTATTTTTTTCAAAACCTATATACCATCTAGCTATAACAAGTTTGTTTCAAGGCTAACCCAGGAACAGTCTGAGTAAATATCTTCCCCAAGGTTACACAGCAAGCGAATGGTGACTGAAAGAAATTGAAACCAAGATGACAGTGCAAATTTTATGAGCAACCAAGTTAGTTCATATAGTGGAAAACAGAGGCAAATAAAATTGTTGAAATGTAAGTAATTTTGTGATACTGGTCTAATAGCCTTTAAGGCCCTCAAGTTAACTGAAGACCTCTGATATATTGCACATCCAGTGTTGTCAAACATTCATAATGAGATACACTATAACATGTTAATGTAATGAGCTATGTTTATGTGTATATTTGTGATGTTTAAGTTCATTAAATATAAGCATTTATAAAACATGAGGAGCAAAAGATTACATTTGACAAAATTGGGTGAAACAATATAGTCAATATTTAATAAGGTGTCTTTAAAGGATTGTTCCATTCTAGAACAAATCATTTGTTAAGAACCTCTGCTTCAAAACTAAGACATTAAACTACAGAAAGTGTTACCCAAATGTTCCTTTTAAATAGAGCCTTTGTTACATAATACACTTGTTAATACTTCACTGCAACCTTTGTTGCTGTCACTTCTGTCCAAAAGATATCTGTTGCTTTTTTTCAAGTACAACTGGCAAGAGTGAATATTACTGTCAAAGTTGTGTCTGCAATACATGGTTAAAGTATTGCATTTGTCTTTATCCTATAACAAATTAGCAGTAGAGCCATGTGACTGTTTGTAACCTGCATGTGAACTCTGCAGTTAAAGTGATGCTGTAATGATTTTGGTATCAATTAGATGTAAGCAGGCACTGTTTAGACCTCACATCACAGCCCAGGAATCTAATTGTGCCAAACCTTCATCAGTTTTCACAACAAAATCATCTCTTTTCAACTGTCACAGTCTCTTTTTTGGCCTACTCCACAAGCTTTTATTGCTAGCTTTATCTTATTAGCAAGATGGAGAAGAAAGGGATGGGTAATGGGAAAAGTTTCCCTGCATTCCATCAATTGTTTGACTGTAATATCTGATTTGACATCTCTGTTCAGCTTTAGAAAATTAAGATTATTATTAGACCATATGGGAACTACTGAACTTCTGAACTTTTCTTTCAAAAAGCATATTGAGGAAACCTGTACCTTTTATGAACTTTCTTTTATGTGAATTTAATGCGTGTGCATGTGTATGCATGTGTGTGTGTATATATGCGTGTGTGCGTTTGTGTGTGCACGTGTGTGCATGTGTGTGTGCTTCTGTGTTTGTTGGCTGTGTGCAATATATGTTTAATGTATATAATTTAAACTGTTTTAAGTTTACCAATATATCTGTTCACTCTTCTTTTTGTCTATGTAAGTTTTGAAAGATAAAATGTACTATTATATAGCAAAGGTTTCCTTGCAGCCAAGGGTTTCAGTGTCTGCCTTTGACTACAATATTACAGGTTTGAATTTCAGATCTTTAAATCAAAGAGTAAGCTAAAGAGGAAATCTTAGAAGCTGTTTTCATCTTGCTTGCATGGGGACATTTTGGATTTGTGTTTCTGGAAGAACTACCAACACCTAGTACTGTGGAAAATAACCACCACTTAAAAATCTTCTTGCATTGATCTCTGCACAAAGTATTTCTCAATGATACTTCTCTAACAAATCCTTAGACTTCTGTTAAAGACAGTCTTTCTGTCTCAACTCTGTCATGATTAGAACAGAGTTTCTTTATCAATGGTACCATGTTTTGAGGTACTGACATCTCAATGATCCCATTATGGGAAAATTAATTCATGTTCATATGGTATGCTTTTATTTACAATTCTGTCAAATTAACATCATCCTAGTAGCACTCATGAACATTTAAGAATATAAAGCCATAAATAATAGAGTAATTGTAAGGGCAGAAGTAGGAGTGTGATTAAAACTACATTGTGGACATATGTTTGTTATGAGACATTTTCAGGATACTAGAATAACTTGTATTGGAGAGAGGTGGTACTGAGACTGGAGAAGTACAAACGATGGCAAGAAAGGAAAAAGAAAGAAAGAAAGAAAGAAAGGAAGAAAGAATGAAAAAGAAAGAAAGAAAGCAAGCACGTCATTTTTGTAGATACTTATGAAAAACAAGCACACCTTGCTTTACTCCAGCCCATTTAAATTCAGATAAACAAATGCAAAACTAGATAACTGGCAAATCTGTAACTGTCCTCAAATGATGGCAAACAAAGCAAGGGTAATATTAAAGTCTAAGTTCTAAAGATTTAGTGCCTGATGAAGTAACTTTTTCAGAGTCACACAGTAGACAAAGATGTTTGAGGGAATCATACCCTGCATTAAAGGAAGGGGCTCATTAGCAGCTCATAGCCTTACTCATCTCCACTAAGGACTAGACCATCTGCTGTTGCCCAACAAACATTTTACAGCATTAGATTGGATGCTGTATAGTTTACTCACAGTTAAACAATAAACACACAGCCAACAAACAAGGAAACCAAAGATCATATCCAAAGAACATGCAACATATGATGAAGCACCTATTTATTTCAAATGATTCCTTCCTTCCTTTATACCTCAACTACTCTGGGATGCAGGAACCAAGTATTACACACACACACACACACACACACACATACACCCACACACAAACACACACACACACACACACACACACACACACACACACACACACACACACACACACACACACACACACACACACACACACACACAGGCTCCTGGACAGTGAGACATTTCCCTTGGTACATTTGGTAGGGGGCATGTGGCTGAAGTGACATTCAAAAACAGAGGCATATGGCTGTTGCAGATTCCCCATGGGCAAAGAGAAGCATGCAGCACTATGTCCGCATCTTCATTAGCCAAGCGCACAGAAGGAAAATAATGTCCATGGAGCTCAAAGTACCAAGAGACAGCTGGTAATATGGCATGCATCAGCATTAGTCTGTCCATTGGGTATGTCATTGAAACTGTGGGTATGGTGCTGCATGCTTCTCTTTGCCCACAGAGAATGTGCAACAGGCATTTGTCTCTGTAGCTGAATATCACTTCAGCCATGTGTCCCCAACCAAATCTACCACATGAAAATGTCTTGCTGCTTAGAAGCATGAACCCTACAGTGCAGCAAATTGCAATGTAGCTCTGTCTTCTCAATTTCTTATCTTATGAATTTGAGGCAAAGACTCAAAACCAGAAAGATGCTAGAATAGCAATCATTGCATTACCAAGAATTTTCTGAACGATACAAAGACATAAACTCACATACTTGTCATTAGTTATGAATACAATCCACAACAATTTGCTAGAAAGCCACACATTTTATAAGGATCAGACCAAAATACCTCTCAACGTCTTTGTTTAAAAATTCTGGGCAAAGGCACAAATAATGGGAGGACAGCGGTCACAAAAGGGACTAATATTAAATATTACTTTATTTTACCTATTTGCTAACCAGGTAAACCCATTGAGCAAAGTCCCCCTTTTCTGGAGAAAACCAGTGCCACTGCCTAGTTAAATGGCATGATTAATGTCACATAATAGGAAAATGGAAGTGGAAGGATTCAAACTCTGCATTTCTGACTACAGGAAGCAGTTTATTAACAGCTAAGAGACTTAATTACCAGGTAGCATAAATTCTGTTCAAAGGTTAACAGAATAACTGAAACATATATTATAATAAGAACTGGGAAAGTCTAATGGCTGGTGTTACTGACTGACAACAACTGTCGGGGATTTGCCAGAAAATGAACAGGTTAATAGAAGAGTGGAAGTTAGTACAAAGGGCTAACTAAGGCTCTAAGCTCCTAATGAACTGCTTCCTGTGATGAAGGGTGCAAGGTTTGTGTCTTTCTACCTTAGCTTGCCAACTGTACAACTCTGAGCATTTCAATTAACCAGATAGTGTTCCTGGGTTGTCATAAAGTGGGTTTAACTGGTTAACAAAATGATAAAAAAGATGTTATTTTTCTGTAAGAACTATGAAACTCTAATGATTATGTAACAGAAATATGAAACTCTAATGACAAGCCTTATTGACCGAACTGAATTTATCTTACCAGATTTTACAAGGCTGTGCAGTCCACTCTAAAGCAGATGCAATCCAGGTCTGCAGTGGGTTGGTGTAGGTGAAATATCACACAATCACACACAGACACACCTTGATTGAGGACGGGGTCAAGGGAAAGAAAAAAGTAAACTTTGCGTGTGTGTGTTCACAACAGCAGAAGAAAGAAAGTCTGTGAATAAACAAGCTTGGCAAAAGCCTGTCCCACCACGTCCCTGTCTCACTGTGCATGTGTGTGTAACTGTGAAGTCTGTGGCAGCAGAGTTTAAAAAAAAAAAACAGTTGAAAAAAAAGCAGCTTTATTGTGACTCTGTGTATTAAAAGTAGTGAAAAAACAACAGTTGTACAGCCATGGGATCCCTGAAGTCAAGAATACTGGGTGGCCACCTGAATCACTGATATCATAATCCACCACTGCTTAGAATACAATTATGAGAAGACCAACTCTTGCTATTTATTTTCATCTTGATAATATTAAGTTGTCCAATGTGTTTTTCACTCAGATGCTGGCAAGCCATTAAATGTTGCAGCTCACAAAATATAACTGCAGTTGTAAATGCCACTTATAAAAAATATAAATATCTTAGAAATAGAAATGAAATGTCACCATTAGTATTATTCTTGGATTGTTTATCTTTCTATTCCAACATACTTTTCACACTTCAGATTTTAAATTTAAACCATCTGTCACTCACTGTACTTCCATTACTTACACTGATCACTTTAGGTAGTGTAGATATGTAGCTTTATAACCCTGTCCCCAAGAACAGAACCCCATTGTCAAAGCCAGACCAAAGCAAAATGTTTACTAGCAGAGCAACTGTCGCATGACCCCTTTCAATTTAAACTTCTAAATCAAGAAATATTTCCACTTCTTTCCAACTGTTTTACTTTCAGAACCTCTGTATACCATCTTCAGCCTCACCCCCAGCTACCATACCATTATGCATCTTATAAATCAAACCTCGTTGCACAAACCAGAGCTTCTTTATAATGGGTCCAAGACTTTGGAATTTCCTTACTGATATCTGAAATTATGTTATTCATTAACTCAGTTCTATCAAAAACTGAAGCCATACGTTAAAATTAAAAATAAATATTCATGCTTTTGCCAAAAGAATGTCTTGCCTAAGTTATTAATAAATAAGGTTTACTACAATCTCTTTTTTAATTCTTCTTTAGCAAGGTTGCAGACCAAGCCAAGCACCCAAAAATTATAAATATAACATTACTGTAAATATTTTCATAAATAATTTGTATTGATTTCAATGGGTCTATATTAGAACATTGAAGTTTCAAAACGTCGAATGTTCTAATATCGAACCCTATTCAACGAAAGCTGAAAACATCAAACATACAGAACAGCAAATTTTTTCCTAGGGAAAAAATTTGCTGTTCCAAAACACATACATGCAACAAAAGCAGACCAAACAAAAAGCAATCCACACACATACACCTAAAATCTTACACCTAACCCTACACTAAACTATACACAAAGCACTAACTATCCACTTACCTTAACCCAAACCCTAACCCTAAGGTCCGTCACTATCGTACACTCACCTCACCCGCTCCCTAACCCTAACTCACCTACCCCACCCTAACCCTCACGTCTGAAAAAATGTACCTCTTTCTTTTATGAAGAAATGTCAAGCAGAGGTCTTTATTTTGCCTCTGAAAAAATGTCACTGAAGAAAATGTCCAAAAGTAGACCAGACAAACTCCGTATTACTGTATCTGTTATACTTTATTTGTCTCAGAACAAATTCTTGCCAAACAGTTAATTCTGTCACAGCTGTGTCAATTCTATTATAACACAGCTAGACAGATGAATAGACTAAGGCACACTTAGTCTAAAACATCACCCACTGAATGAAACATACTGTCCAGTTTATATACTCTTTTCAACCAATGTTATTTTTAATGTCCTTGTGACTTGTTCTTCTGGTTTCTGTCTATGTCATGGAAAAGTCCATGGTTATTTCATGCCCTTGTTTGGTCCTCTCTGTATCTGAGGACTTCACAAAAGTCTCTCCACGTCATCTTTGCGTCACTTGACCTGTCTGCATATTATTTATTTATTTCTGCATCTGAAAACCAAGAAAGTCAACTTCCTTTTTTTCTATAACAGGATGCATTTACAGTATTGCCCACAGCTATATGTTATTAATATCTAAGCTGAACATAACTGTTCTTGCAAAGCAAGCATATTATTTTGAAAACTGCTGTTTGGCCTTGCACATTTCCTTTCACTGTACACACAGTATATTGGGGAAAAGCATTTTAATTTACACAATATCTATCAATTCCCACTTTTTTATTTAAGACCCATGAAAATTGTAAGACAATTTACAACAGAATATGATCTTCAGTACTTTGAATCCCTTGGACTGTTGCAACATATGAATCCCTTGCATTCAATGCTATCTTTTTATACAATGTTAAATTACCAATGGCTGTTACTTGATTAATACTTTTATTAACACAAATCTTATAACGACGATAAGAGCAATTAATGCGGAAATTATAGTACCCCACCATAGACACATAGCCATTATTACTTATCTATTTTTAACTGTTTTTATGCTTCCTTAAGCAAGTTGTCAGTCTTGCAGTTGCACACAAGCATTTCAAAATCTTGTCACGTTAACCCTTGCTTTACAAGGCAAACCATGTATTAGAAACAAGCTTATTTCTTTTGCACTGCATAATTTCATCATTGCTTTGGGAAAATAATATTTAAAAAAAAATGACAGGAAAATGTGATCCTCTGTACTTAGTAGCTTTTCTTCATTGTTAACAACAGTTACTTGTTTGACAGTTTTATAACACAATTGCTCTGTTATATCTGACCTAACTTTTCATAACTTTCCATATTGCCTTAGTGGCACTATACCAGTGAAAAATTCATTTTCTGAAATAACACCATTTCCTATGTCCAGCTGTTTTAAAATATTTCCCTATTTTTTATCATGAACCTCCCTCTTTTTCTGGTGATTTTTTTACCATGTCCTCTGGTAATGTGTGAGTAATTCTCATTATTGGAACTACATATTCTATGTAACAGAATTTTTCCTCTTTTATCTCTTCTTTAAAATAAGTATTATGTGTTAACTTCCATGCTGTTTTTATTTTATAGTCAAGCTTTTTCCCATGACCATAGTTCTTTTGAAAACAGTATCCCTTTTCCTATTTTTATCAACTGTAAATGTTTTTTGATGGCTTATTGTTTCACTACTCTACTTTTATAAAATTCTTTAAACATAAATCTGTATGTGTAACCTCTATAGGGACTGCATGTAACGGCATTTTCCCTCTGTAAGGAATGTGGCTAAAAACCCAACAATCTGACTTGTCACATGCCTTTGCGAATAAATTTTGCATGTCCAAAATATATTGAAATCAGGTATTTGCTCATGATGTCCCTGTTCTCATGATTTATTATATCTGAGTATCTCTCCCCATTTTTTCTTTGCAACTGTTTTAAATTGTCTTGTCCTGTTCATAGATTGCTATTATAGAAACAAATTAAAACTTTTGTAAGACTGTTAACAGACTGTTACTGTACTGATACTGTTTGTTATTAACTTACACTGATTTTTATGAACCAACATGGTGTGCTGCTTTTGCTTGGATTTTTATTAGCTGAAAAATGCTATTTGTAATGACTCTGTACTTTACTACCTGTATGTATTTCTGTGTATTATTACCCTGATGGCACTTACACCAGTTTAACTAATGATGTTTTTGCTGTACTAGTTTGCTTATAAGACTGTTTGCTGTTATATTTTATGTAAGACATTGTTTTGAAAGTATGACATTACAGTCACTGTTTTTACCAGTACTGATCCCGTTTGCTGTATGCATAAGCTGCCTTTGGAGACGTAATGTACTTTTAATGTGGGGGGGGGGGGTTGACCCTCTCTTGTTACTATAGAATCTTTTGTCATTTAGGATTTGTCATAGGTACTGCCTTAAATGTTACTCCATTTCCAGATATAGATGTGGACTTACATACCCAACATTTAATTGCATTGTTTAGTTTTGCATATACCATTTGCACTACTGTAAATGTATTTACTGTATTTGTATTAACTTTAACTTTATGGCTGTAGGTTATGTCTGTGTTTATTCTGAATCTGTCCTGGCTTATTAAACCAGTAAAATATTTTTTTGTCTTTTACTGCCCCTTTGTTTAATTAATTAACATTGAGTTTTGTATACTAACATTGTCTTCCATTGCTTTAAAAGATCCCCGTACTTTGCTGCCAACTGATAACCTGTATTTTGTTAATTTATTGCATTAATGCCTATTGCCTGCCATGATCTGGTGTTTCAGAGGGTATACTTTGTTTTTTCTGTATCCCTCTGTGTTTGTTCCTGTGACTGATTGTGCCTTAATGTATTTTCTTTATCTTGATTTCTTCCACTATTTCTGGGTTTGAAGAAGCACTGTTATAATGTGGCCTATTTTCTTACAAGTAAAACATATCACCTGTTTTTCTGAACTTTGTTGTGTATCTGTCTGTAACCCTGGTGGAGCAGAAGCTGCTCGTGTTCCCCCTGTGTTTATTTTTTATCAGACCATGTAGTACATCCCCTTCCTTTCACCACATAGTCTACAAGCTGTTTTTGTATATTTCCTATGTGCATCTGCAATACTGCATAATTTTTCATCAGACCATGTATTACACCCCCTTCCTTTCACCATGTAGTCTACAAGCTGTTTTTATACGTTTCCTATGTGCATCTGCAATACTGCATAATTTTTCATCAGACCATGTATTACACCCCCTTCCTTTCACCATGTAGTCTACAAGCTGTTTTTATACGTTTCCTACGTGCATCTGCAATACTGCATACTTTTTTAAAACTGTCTAGCACTCTGGCTTAATCTCCAAGTCTGTATCTGTCTGTTAGGCAGAAACTGATTTTAAAGCTGCATATGCATTTTGCAGAATGTCATTAGCTGTTTGACGGAACTGCTTTAACATAACATCTTGCCTGACCAAAACATTATTTTGTTTTTTTTTCTGTCATGCTATTTATATTGTAAAACAGTTACGTGAGTCTAGACACTCACCTGTTTTAGCTGCTTGATTTGCTTTGCCATTTGCTAAAGCATTTACTGTAGCCTTTCCTGTATATTTTTTTTATGTGCGTTGATTTTGACAATACTAAACTTTCCCTGTAAATCATTTTGGGAATTAATGCCCATAACTCTCGTAATGAAGCATGTTTTAGGGTTTTGCAAACACTCTTGATGAATCCCCTTCTGACCCAAACTGGCATGTGTAAATGCAAAAAAAAATTAAATAAAGCATTATTTGAAATAAACCACACAGTGTATGTCAACCATTGTTTAAATGCCAACATATTGAAACAAAATGTATTTTTTTTTGTCTTGCCACTGAGGCAGAGTCTGTAATAAACAAGACTATTGAGATATATCAGCAGGAGAAATAACTGTCATTTCTGCTGAACCCTGCCCAGTGTAGACCTTGATGAGCTTCTGCTAACTTTCTTGTCAGATTAACCTCTGTAGTTTGTGCCCTTAGTAAATGTTGGGCTCTATCTGATTGTTACATTAAACCAGAAATGTTATTATGTAAAGTCTGAATGCTATGCTGAGTCTGCTTCTCTAAATGGCATTACTGTCCCTTACTACTGTCTCTAGGGAAATTTTGAAAAGCTGTGAAAACCTTTTCTCTAAAAGGTTAATATTGATCATAAATAACATTTTTATGTAGTCTATTACATGACTGACAATAATTGCATGCACTTGTACTGTATGAGATTTAGGTGACTGCACAAGGTACATTTAACTGATGTATATGTGAAGAACTAACAACGCTTGAATCAAACAGATTGTTTATCAGAATAGGACATATCTTATGGTATGGCTTACATACTAGACTCCTGTGACAAAATAGATAGAAGTTAGGAAAGTTACTTTTACATTCACAAACACAACTGTTATCTAATGTCTGAACATCAAACATTTCAAATTCACATTTCATGTCTGGCACAGAAGGTTTAAACCATGCAAATTTATATATACAATATGTGGGCACTGTAAAGTTAACTATCTGTATTTGCATCCATGTTATAACTGTGAAGAAAGTACCGTAATTTATGCAGAAGACAAGCAGGTGATCAGGCTGAAGTCAATCTGGAAAAGGACGGTGTTTCTCTACAGATGAATTGTAGGTGGTCCAACACAGGACAGCTTCCATGGCGGTGCTCTGTGTCCACCAACGAAGTACTGGAACTGGAGCTGTTTGTCTGTTAAAGCACTGGAACTGTCAGTCTGTTGAACTAACGTAGTAAGTAGGGATCCCTCTGTAATATTAACTGCTGGTAACAGATATATGGTCACAGTCACTGGCCAAGGCTCGCCACTGAAGAAATATATTTATTTCTTTCCTGAAGAAATGTCAAGCAGAGGTCTTTATTTTGCCTCTGAAGAAATGTCACTGAAGAAAAGGTGCAAAAGTAGACCAGACAAACTCCGTACTACTGTATCTGTTATACTTTATTTGTCTCAGAACAAATTCTTGCCAAACAGTTAATTCTGTCACAGCTGTGTCAATTCTATTATAACACAGCTAGACAGATGAATAGACTAAGGCACACTTAGTCTAAAACGTCACCCACTGAATGAAACATGCTGTCCAGTTTATATACTCTTTTCAACCAGTGTTATTTTTAATGCCCTTGTGACTTGTTCTTCTGGTTTCTGTCTGTGTCATGGAAAAGTCCATGGTTATTTCATGCCCTTTATTGGTCCTCTCTATATCTGAAGACTTCACAAAAGTCTCTCCACATCATCTTTGTGTCACTTGACCTGTCTGCATATTATTTATTTATTTATTTCTGCAGTCAACTTCCTTTTTTTCTATAACAGGATGCATTTACAGCATTGCCCACAGCTATATGTTATTAATATCTAACTGTTCTTGCAAAGCAAGCATATTATTTTGAAAATGCTGTTTGGCCTTGCACGTTTCCTTTCACTGTATACACAGTATATTGGGGGAAAGCATTTTAATTTACACAATAACTATCAACGTCCACACAATTGCACACTTACCTGGCCCGCGCCCTAACCCTAACTCACCTAACCTGCCCTAACCCTCACTTCTACACAATCGCACACATACCTAACCTGAACCCTAACCCTAACAGCCCTAACCCACACTCAGTTGCACACTTACCTGAACCCGACCCGTAACTTTCCACCACAGCGCTGAAAATACCAAAGCAACAAAAACGGACAACCAAATTCTTTCCCTAGGAAAAAATTTGGTTTTCTGTTGCTTCGATATTTTCAGCTTTCACTGAAAAGGGTTCGATATTAGAACATTCGAAGTTTTGAAACTTCAATGTTCTAATATAGACCCGATTTCAATATATATACAATATGTACACAATCCAGTCATAATCAGTAGCACACAACATTATACTTGCATTAGAATAAAATACTTTACTCATATTTTCTACATAATTTTCTTCATATCTAGCGATTAACATTTTTACATTGTTCCAGCAACTTGGCTTTATGGTATTATTTACAGATCTTAACCTTATTAGCTCTTTTTCTTTACTATATAACAGTGTGGCAAAACTTACAAATTCATTTTAAAAGAGTATTGAATTAGATTTCCACTTTTCTAGTGAATGTTAGAATACACAAAACTTTGTATATTGCTTACTGTTTGTTACTTTTTGAATGGGAACATTCAATAGAATTGTTCTAATTGATAATATAAAGATGCCTGACCAAACTCTTTAAAGAAGACAAAGAACTCTTCCAAATAGTCAATAATTCTATTACTGTCTGCAAACATATGTATCCAATCAGCTTTGACCACTTAATTGCATTTCCAACATTTAGAGATCACTGTTTACTGATTTTGGAGGCTTTGTAAGGTGTAAAAAATTATCTGTACATACTTCCACATAAAAACTTTTCAGTACAGACTACAAGATGTTAGAACAAATCACTTTAATAATAGGACCTTATTTTTTCATGTAGCAAATCTTGGATTACACTAGATACTACAAATTTCCATTAGCTTGCATTTATATTATAATCACTATTTACTATCATCATATACTTTAGAAAGATTCCCATTAGACAAAGTCTCATTTAATACCCAAAATGATATAAGCATAAACCTTTTGAATTAATTTGGTTCATTCTCATTTAAATAATAATGTAACCCTTTAATTTCTACCCATTAGAAGTAATAGTCTAAGAGAAGTATGAAGATCATATTTCTTTAAAATTTATTCTGTTGGCATTCGTACTTTCTTCCTCAAGCAATCATTTCATGATAGTTTATTATTATTGTTTAATATATCCATATTCACAGCATTTTGACTTTCCAAAAATCCCAAAGTAAAGGCTATACATAAAGCAAGAAATTTCAGTTTTTGTTCAATACAGGTATTTTGTAAATGTAATTTGTAAAGGATTTCATCACTTTTTTCATAACTGTAGAATGTGACATTAAAACTATACTGTTCTATACTGTTAAATGCAGGAAGTATAACATCTGGTGACATTATAATCTTGACTTTGAACTAATCTTTCTTCAAGGTAAAACAAATCCATTCCACCATTTAGTAAATAACGTTATATCCTTTGTGAGCTTTAAAAAGTTGTCAATGTCAGGATAAGTCATTATTCCTAAGTACTTTATTTCCTGCTTTTTCTCAATTATATTGATCTTTATTCCTTAATATAGGGTCTGGCATTTGATTTGTTAAAATAACTTCTGACTTGTTATTAAATTTCATAAATGATACTTCATTCAATAATTAAATTTCCTAATACAGTTTATCAACTGAGTAATTTAAATATCCTATTGTTAATACAGTACTGTATATAAATAGATATAATTTAGCTTGGGAATTTTTATTTTTTTTAAATCCTTCCACTTTTCTTTTAAACCTGATACTATTAGTTAAGGTTTCAACATTGAAAGCAAATAAAAAAGGAGACAGTGGGCATCCTTGTCTTGTTATGTTGTTAAGCATAAATATTTGGGAAATATACATATCTGTTTTAATACAAGCTTTGGAATCTGTATATAAGTTTTTTATTATTCCAGTGAGCTCTTCAGGAAATCCAAAATTCCTTAAGGTTTTAAATAGAAGGTTACAGTCAGCAAAACCAAATACTCATTCAAAATCCAAACTAATTTATGTTAGTTTTTTGTTTTGATTCTTATCTAAGTTCAGAACAATGATTACCCTTTTAATATTTCCATGTGTTTATCTGTTAATAATAAATAATGTCTGATCATTACTACTAATAACATTTACAACACCTCTTAATCTATCAGAAAAGATTGATGTAAATAAATTATAATCCACTTTGTATAATGACACTGATTTATAAGAAGACAGTAATTCTTTCCCCTTCTCTTGCATAAGTATCAGAGAGATATAGTAAATATTTTGATTAGATGATGTCATTATTGTTTTACTATGTCCATGTGTTATTTTGTGTTGTTTTGTTATGTCTATGTCTGTTATTGCTATCAGTATTGCACTATTCTCTATGACATGTATGCCTGAGTATTTATTTATTAATTAATTTAAATAAAACTAATAAAAATAAAAATAAAATACGAAGGTTACAGTCAAAGAGAACTAAGCCTTTAATGTGTGAGCACTTTTGTTCACAAACAATTAAACATAAACTTCTTCAGGCACATCCAAAAAAAAAAACTCCTCCCTTAAATACATTAAAAGTCACATGACTAGGATACATTAAAAGATCAGTTTTAAAGAGTCCCTTCCAAAAATTCTAAAATATTTTTAAGAACATTTTTACAATAACATTTTTTATATATTATAATATAATATACAACAACATATTTCAGCTTCTACATCCCTCAATATAAACCAGAAAATATATTATAAGAATTATGTACGTGTTAAATTTTTTTAGTCTCAATATCACATAATAGAACATTGGTCATTTAAACCAGGGAAACCATGTGCATTTAACAGCAATTGCCACCATAGCTCTTGTCTTTCCAGCTGTAAAGATGTATGGCCTCCCTTATTTCCTTGCAGTACTTGTTCTATTACTCTAAACTTAAAGTAGTGGCCTGTGTGGTCCCTTATATGATGTGCTAATGCATTTTTCCCTTTTCCTTATTAATGCTATAGGTATGCTCATATATTCTTTCTTTAATTCTACGGTCGATCTTACTGACATAGAATCCTGGGCATACTTGGCACCTAGCTAGGTAGACTGTCTGAGTATTTATTTGTTTATTAATTCAAGTAAAAGTAATAAAAAGTACTGTCTGAATGGCAGACCAAAAAAAGGGACTAAAACATGGATTAGTATAACTCAGTTTAATCTCCACTTCCTTCCATTGACTTCATCAAAATACACAACATATAAAATTCATTGCTTAAATATAATACACCATACAATAAGTTCATAAAAACGTATAACATTATCACATTAAAGCAATTCATTTAACTAATTAATTAATTGCACATCTCCTATCTTTAAAAAAAACACTTTATATTTACCATCTCATTAAGTCCAGAAATTAATCTGATGACAACCTAATTTGCCATTTGGTTTCTCTCTGCTCAGCTATGATCTTGTAGTTACCTCCCACTCAAATCCAGGGGCACTTGCTCTAATATTCCAAACATATTTTCTTTATGTTTAGTATAGCTTGTATAAAGTTTAAATAGAGCATTGCTGCAGTCTTTCATTCTAATTGAATAATAATGTTCCTTTATTCTTTTACAGAGGCTTCTAGTTGTCATGCCAACATAGAATGCTTCAGAACCAGAACATTTACTAACATAAACAATTCCTCTAGTAAGGCAGTTGAATCTGCCAGTAATTTTGATGGTATACTTAAGATGTTCAGAATTGATTAATGACCCTTCATAAATATATCTACATGCTGCACACCAACCACATTTGAAGGTACCTAAATTTCCTCTGTATTAGGAACTAATATTCTAGTGTTATCTTTATGCAGTGACTGCTTAATGCTTACATTTTTCTTAAAAACAAATAATGGTCATTGTCCAAAAATTTTACTTAAATTGCTATTTCCAGCAATAATTTTCCTGTTGTCAGTTATAACATTTTTTATCATTGGGATATCTATTGACATATCAATACAGCAACAAACGATATTGATGTCACCAGTTGAAGTTCCTACTTGGTTGATATCAACTGTTTTAGATTCATTATTCTTGCCTACTGAGCCATTACTAAGACTAGAAACCAAAATGGAGGCAAACTGCTCTTTTCTTCTTATCCGAACTTCTGTCATTATTCTTTCCAAATTATCTATATTGTATCCTCTGGCTAAAAATAAATACTTAATAAAAATAATTTATTTTTCAAACTCACAATCTTTGCTAATCATTCTAGAGGTCCTAATAAACTGGCATCTAGGGATGTTTTTCTTAATAAATTCAGGGTGATTGCTTCTGAAATGCAGATAACCATTGGAAAATGTTGGTTTACAGTGTATTTTACTGTCAAGAACACCTAGGAATGGATCCCATTCCAAATTTACATAAAGAAAATTACCACTGTGTCCAAAGTCACTCAAGACAAATTTTAAAAATCCACTACTGTTGTTAATAATGTCAAGAAAATTGAAACAATCTTCTTGACTAGCATAATATATAAAAAACAAGTAATCAATAAACCTTTTATAATATATAATTTTCTAAATGTATTTAATGTTGGGAAAATCTCTCACTCCCACCAACTTAGGACCAAGTTTGAATAAGCAGGTACTACTGCTGACCCCATCTCTATTCCCTTTTCCTGTTTATAATAATTTCTATTAAACAGAAAAAAAAACTGTTGTCTAATAATATGTCTAATAGAGTGCAATAAAACTGATATTCTGGTTAACAATGTCTATATATTTACTCAAAAAATATCTCACACATTCAGTGCCATCATCTCATAACAATGCTCAGCATATAATATTTTTTTCTTTATGTTTATATTCATTTCTAAATTTGCATATGCTTTCTTAAAAGTTCCATGAATCATATATATATGAGGACAAATGTGTGTACTATTGGATTGAAAATATTGTCTAAAAATAAAGAAATACCCTCTGTACTGTTGTTGAGGGACAATACTATATGCCTAAAGGGAGGTTGATTCATGTTCTTATGAATCTTAGGTATGCCAAAAAGTACTCCAATTTTGGGGTTCTCTATGTGCAAAAATTGATATAAATCCAGTTTATCAAAAGATCATACAAACATAAATTAATATATTTATAACTTTTATGAATATCATTTAGGGTAGTCTTAACATATTCTTCTGCATTATTTAACATTTTTTCCATAAGACAATTGTAGGTGTCAGTATTCATTAATACTAACTCACCCCCTTTATCAGCTTTCATAAATCTGATATTTTTACAATTCTTTAATTCATTCAGCACTTTCTTTTATTGTACATTTAAATTAAAGAATGCACATTTAGCTTTACTTTATAAACCTTTTGTGATATCTTTCTCACAAAAGTGTTCGAAAATTTTTAAAGTATTATGCAGGGCACAGATGTAAACAGGAGGCTTATTTAAACTTTTTTCACATGAACATCTCTTAATAAATAACTTACATTAAGTTTTCTAGTATAGAATTTAAGATGTAAAATAGTCCTTGTCAAGTTGGCTCGGTGACTTAGAATAAAGTTCAAACCTAATTCAATAACTTTAAGATGATTATCATTAAGTTTAAATCTGACAAATTAAAAATCACTGGTTTGGAACTCAGTTTGTTGAGCATATTTACATGATAATGTCTGTTGCATTCCCTGCTGCTTTCCCACCTGCAATGAGAATAATTTGCTTCACTCACCTGTTTCGAATTTTTTAAGTAATTCTTGCCATTGCTGTAATTTCTTCTGAGATGCAATTAGTCCTACAAAGATGAAAGAAAAGTTCAGGAAAATCAGATGCCATGCTGTTGAAATCAAAAACATGTGCATGCTCTCCTTCTCCTTGTTGTTCAGTGTCTAATACTCTAGTGACATCACTTCTTTGAAGATTTTCTACTGACTTTAAAGAGGTTGGGGAACAATTTTTGTTATAATTCACCTTAATGTTGTTACTAAAAGTGGACATTGAATTTGTTCCATTCCTAGTATATTTTCCATGGTAATTACAATCTGCATTGTCAGAATAAGCTGTACGTGCTTTGCATGCAGCTAAATATCTAATGATCTTGTTTTGTTTACACATTACTGTAGCTTTGCCAAACCGCTCACCCACACTAAAAGTATTAATGTCCTAATATTCTAATATAAAATAACTAATATTCTAGTGTTATCTTTCTGCAGTAACTACTTAATGATTATATTTTTCTTATAAACAAATAATGGTTGTTGTCCAACAATTTTCCTTAAATCTCTATTTCAAGCAACAATTTTCCAGTTGTCAGTTATAAAATTTTTTATCATTGGACTATTTATTGACATATCAGTACAGCAATGAACAATACTGATTTCACTAGTTGCATTTCCTACTTGATCTATATCAACTGTTTTAGATCCACTATTCTTGCCTCCTAAGTCATTACTAAGACAAGAAACCAAAATGGGGGCAAACTGCTCTTTTCTTTTTAGTCGAACTTCTGTCACTATTCTTTCCAAATTATCTATATTGTATAGTCTGGCTAGAAATAAAGACTTAATAAAAATAATTTCTTTTTCAAACTCACTGTCTTTGCTAATCATTCTTGAGGCCCTAATAAACTGGCCTCTAGGAATGTTTTTCTTATTAAATTCAGGATGGTTGTTTCTGAAATGCAGATAACGATTGGAAAATGTTGTTTGAATATATTTTTTGATGTTTGATTTTGGCTCAAGCTGCTTTTTGTTTATTTTTCTTGTTGTCACATCTGGGCATGTCTGAAAATAGTCAGGATGCATCAGTGCTTTGACCATGCAACACATTAAAAATGCTTGCAGTATTGAGAATTCCAGTAAATTAATTGCCTAACACCTTGAATTAAATGGATATGCATCTCAATGTCAGTATGGTGCATGTCTACACTATGATTATCATGTATATAAGAATGCCTATTGTATATTCTTATACACCTTTTTTATAATCTTTGTGATTATGATATGGCTTTGTAAACCTATTGTACATGCATATTTGTCTCTTGGCCTAGATAAAGCTTGGAAAGGGCATGGTACCACTCCACTCAACTGCTTAACAAAACAAATAAATGTGTGGGTAAATAGATAGATAGATAGATAGATAGATAGATAGATAGATAGATAGATAGATAGATAGATAGACAGATAGAGAGATAGATAGAAAGAGACATAGAAACAAACAGGCAGACATTCTTATTCACTGTTATACAGGGTAATTACTGCATCTCTGGTATGATTTGTGTTTGACACATGAATGTCTAGGAGATCACTTCAATAGCTTGATGAAGCAAAGCTCAAGAGGTGAGTGACTTAACATCTATATTGAGAATTCATAAGATCAGAGAGACCCAGTCATTGTAATACACCATGCTTCAGCAGCGTTATAGTTACAAAAAGAAAGTATAGAACCATTAAGTGTTTTGTAACTTTGAAAGTTGCAAAACATTTAACACTATCACACAAACGGTGTGTTATGCTAGACATAAGCTTTAAGAAATCCGCCAAAAGTTTCTTCCTCTGTGAATGCTTACTGAGATATGTACAGAAATATGGAGAATTGTGTTTATTTGTATAATTATGATATGAATAACCCTGAATACCTCTCAAGATGTGCAGCTTAGAGTGCAAATATCAATCTTAGTTTTCTTCAAAAACTTCTACGGTTTCATTTGATGCCGTACAAAAGTTTGTAAGTCATCCAGGTTTAGAAATATTAAGTGCATATGGATGTAGTTCATATTTTCATAACTACTAGCAAATACCTATGAATATTTCCAGTATAGTGTGCTGTAATTGTACATTAACAATCATCACATAGCTACCTCTCTAAACCAACTAAACTGGATTGAACTAAATTCAGTGTTGTACTCAGTTTTGAGTACAACCTCTAAACTACTGCACAAGCCTGAAAAATTTCCACCTATTCATTTCATCATTCGACCTTACAATACTAAGAAGAGACTTTTGCATTCCACTGACAAATCATTACTCTCCATAACCAAACTTAACAACAATGCAGGATAGTGTTTTATTCAGACTGCATTGCTAATAGCTGGAATACAATCTCACTCCACTTAAAAAGAGTCTGCAACCTGAAAGACTTTAAATGTCAGCTGAAGCAACACTTGATAGATAAATGCCTCTGCACCATCTCTGGTTAAACTGGCAGTAATATAGCTATACAAATTTGCGGCTTAACACTGTTGCACAAAACATAATGCACTGTTATCACAACTATACCTTATGCCATCTCTTCTTTCTTCCTTGTACCTCCTCCCCTCCTTCACTTGGGCTGCTGTAACTCTTTATCTTCCTATGTCCTAGAGATTGAACAAGTCTTTATAGTAACAAATTTCTTAAAACCTGATCGTTTATGCATACAGATGACACTGTACTACATATACTTCTTGTAATTTAAAGAATATATATTCATAGACAAACCATGTAACAGTTACTTTTAATCAAAATTGTTTTTGAATGATTTAATTGGTGTCAAGGACGTGTGAATCATGGAACTTTCAGCATTTTGTCAGTTTCATTCATGCACAAAACAATGCAAATGATATCTATATAATGGAGCTTTCTGCCGGGGCCTCCACTGAACTTGCCTCTCAACTGTACCAAATTCCTCAGTATTTTACTAGTCTTGTGGGCTAAATAATGGGGTGCCATTAATTCCCAAGTGGCTCCTTCAATTCCTGATTTTTTTTTTTCTATTCTTTATTTACAAGTTTAAATTATGGCTGATGTCACCATGCATAACCGACGTGTCCTCAACATCATCAACATGAAGAGGCATGCGTGATGACATCAGCTTCATGAGGCAGACTGCCTGCCTGGTGAACTTGGTTGTACAACTCTGTTGGAGAGTGGAGTGGAGACAGACTAGGGCCAACTGTTAAATTAATTGGATTAGCAGTAGAAGTGAGCAGGTGTAGCTGGAGTGGTGGAATGGTTAGCTTTGCTGCCTCACAGCAAGAGGTTCTCTGGTTTGATTCTCAGCTGGGGTGCCTTCTGTCTGGAGTCTGCATGTCCTCCATGTGGTCACATGGGTTTCCTCTGGGTGCTCTGGTTTCCTGTCACATTCCAGAGACATGCTGCAGGTGGATTAGACACTTACCTTAAAGTTGGCCCTAGTGGTGTGTGTGTGTGTGTGTGTGTGTGTGTGTGTGTGTGTGTGTGTGTGTGTGTGTGTGTGTGTGTGTGTGTGTGTGTGTGTGTGTGTGTGTGTGTGCCTTCTGTGGAAGGTTGGGCATGGAGCTGGCAACTTGACACCGTAAATCTCCACTACCAATTGTTCTGTGGACTATTGTTCCACTGTGGTGACCCCTAATGGGATAAAGCCAAAAAAAAAAAGAAGCACTATCATTTTGTTAATTACAGCATGCGCTTTCTATTACTTCCAGATATTAATTAGTGACTCACATTGTTAAGGATGACAGCCATAAAAATTATCTGGAAGAATACAAAACAGGTCTTAGGCTTGAATGAGTTGTAAAAAACTTTACAGCAATGGCAGTGTCAACAGATCAAATTAGAACCCCCTGGATATCAGCAGTGGCAGAATTACTGATGCTACTGATTAGATATTCTATTTTTTTTTCATATCAGCTGATACTGCATTATGAAAAGCAAAGCTATATTTTGGTATTGCATATGTATTTACCAAAATAAAATTGCTATGTCAACTTCCATCCCAGGGTCACCATTTAAAAACAGGTATTCTTTCCATGCACTACAACATAGATCAAATTATTTACAATTAGTAAATGCAAATAAGTTTTATTCAAAGCATTAAATATTTTAGCTACCTCTTCGGTATTAATCTACTTCTATTTCAGATGGAGGACAACCTTCCTCTTTTATACCAATAACTTCAGATAATACAAAACAAAACAGAAACTGACAAAAACTTAAATCCATGCAAACAAGGCCTAACCTTATGAACTTGAAAGATGCTGCGATTACATAAAGTACCATATCGGCAGAAATGTCTTCAGGAATGGTTCTCATGCTTTGAACATTAATAGACTGGAAT
Source organism: Protopterus annectens (assembly GCF_019279795.1). Lineage (NCBI taxonomy): Eukaryota > Metazoa > Chordata > Ceratodontiformes > Protopteridae > Protopterus > Protopterus annectens. The sequence continues at coordinate 9,568,700 of NC_056738.1, read as the reverse complement.
CTACACACTGGGTTTTAAGATTAAAAAACATATATCTGGAACAAAAAACAGATTATATTATTTCCAGTGCAAATTCACATTTAAGAGTTCAAGATCCAAATGTTTTACCAACAAACTTAGTCAGACATTCTGAAAATGAATTTTACACCGGAGACACCATTTGGAGAAAAATAATAATGTTTACCAGAGAACTATGTCAGACATAAATCTAAATTTCACTCATAATACTTACTGATTATTGTTTACAGCATTACCTTATTAAACCACCATGTGAATAGACTGCTTTCTCTACTGTCCACTCAGCACACTGTTTTTGAAAACTGATCATTTGTACATCAAATTATTTATTTAATTTTACATTTGTTGACCAAGAAAGTCCAGCTAGGATGCAGGCTATTTTCAGCAGAGGCCTGGGGAGAAACACTCCAGACACATGTCTTTGGAATGTGGGAGCCTGGCAGGAAACCAGATTACCTGGAGGAAACCCACCCGAATGCAGGGAAGACATGCATAGAATCGACCGGAGCTGAGAATCGAACTGGAGAACCTCTTGCTGTGAGGTGACAACATTAACCACTGCACCACTGCATTGCCAATTAATGAATCCCTCAACAGTGTTTGCCAATAAACATAAACAATAATAATAATGTCGGATACAGAAGTGCGGCAGAACACAGTACTTTTTTGGGGAGTCTGGGCCTTTCAATATACTAAACTAACAAGATAATTTTATTTACAGTATTTTTATTTTATTTAACTTGAGGTGCATGGACTGGACCAATCTGGTCCCTCTTCAGCTACAATCCATTTTACTAGTAATATTCAGACACCACAAATGACCAATGAAAATCAAGTGTAAATACAACATAGACATCTTATCAGTATGTATTCACATGCAAGAACTTCAAAATATATTTTACCATCAGATATTAATTGTACAGTACAATAAAGAGACACTGGTTGACCCCTATGTAACTTGAGTATTGCAGCTTGTCCTTTGGTTGTAACTTCAGTGTGTTCCTAAAGCTACGGTAGGTAGAAGACTATCTAATTACAACCACTATTTATTTCCAGACCATAGGCAGAGAAGGTTTATTGCATTACGGTACAGAAAGGAAGCAAAGTTTTAAATAGGCTGCAGTAGATGTGCTGCAAAGGCTTACAGGGCATTTCAGCTTAACAGCAGTTTGCTCAAAAGCTTATAAATTAGGGTATTGTTGTTGTTTCCCGTAGGGTGATGGTAACTCATGCTCTGCTCCTGCCTAATATCACCTCTGCTTTTCCTTTCTGCTATTCACTCCCCTGTCTGATCTTCTCCAAAGTGAACATTCACACTTCATCTTATGAAATACTAACAAACTCTGTTAGACACAATAGATTTGTTTCTGCTGTCCCCACTTCCTATTCTACCCCCTTTCACTTCCTGTACTGTCCCCTTTCACTTCCTATACTATCCTCTTTCACTTCCTATACTATCCCCTTTCTCCTCCAGCAATGCTTTCTCTAGTCTTTAGAAAACATGATACCTGTTCAATATAACCACTGTCTAACTATAGTAATGAACTGGGAAAGATCATCTATTGATATTATGGAAGAAATGTACTGTACTCACAACCTATGTATAGAATAAAATGTACTCTACTGTATATATGCTAGATATAGATAACTCCTGTGTAACTAAATTACCGAGTTGTCTGTTTTGAACATGAAACACTTTTGCTTTGTATGCTGCTAAGAAGCTGTAATACATATGCAATATGTGTGACTATATTATGTTTATATGTTATGGTCTGTATCTGGAGCTTTTCTCCGCAGGCCTCCACTGAAAATGGGTTCTTTTTGACCCAGTCAGACTATCCCAGTAAACAAATGTCAAATAAAATAAATAAATAAATAAACAAAAATCATCCTATCTTATTTAGTGTTAAAAAGTGATAATCCCTTCTTCATGGTCATGAATGAAAGGGCAAATGTAAGGGCTGGTATAAGCACACTCCTTCCCAAAGTTGTTCTATCGTCCTATAATTAGAGATTTCCAGCTTGGTGATAGGTACAAAGCAGCTCTGGAGATTATATTGAGAGTTTTCTGTAAATGTGCGTAAATGTGTGTAAGGTATAAGAAGAGGAGAAGCCAGACTCACAGAGACATGGATTCCCTGACAGTGTAAAGAACTAACTTTCTGTGTTATTTATATTCCAATATTCATGTATCGTGTTCATTTTTTTCCTAAATCATATTGTCCATTAAAACAATGAAACAAGTCATGGGCATTCAGAATTGCCAATTAGCTGAAACACCTGATGTTCATAAGGATCATTTGCATATATCCTATGTGCCTCTGATACAAGAGGTTTGGGAAGTCACTCAGTGGAAGTTCTAGCTTTGCTGGAGTTTTCATTTTGTTTTTACTGATTGTTTTTTTAGTGACCTTCTCACTCATTGTTTTAAATCATTTGTATTAAAATGTTCAAAAGTTTTCAGAATGTCACACATGATATCATAATGCTGTTGTCCAGCAACAGTGCCAAATGAGTGGGGAAATCACACAACAGCATTTTCTTACTTGCTATGCCATGCACAATTTTCCCATCAGTCCATGCAGATAAGCTTTAGAAGAACATATCTTCATACACAAAATAATTGAAACTCTCCCTTCACTAACAGATTCTTGCACTGTATTGGCCAACAAACACTCTCAGCTACCACATATCCCAGCAACCATTTATTGTTGAGCCAATAACCTCTCACTGATGGGCTTTTACAGCCATTCTCACCTGGGTGCTCAAAGGGAACTCTCCTCTCATCCCCATATAACCCTACCTTCTAATATCTATATTTCAGTTAAGCATTACCCATATATCTCAGTCATTATCCTCCCTTTCTTGATCCAGGTGCACCCTTAAGTCTACCCAACCCCCACTCTGTACCTAACTCTTTTAAGATCAGTACCTGCTCACCCACAGTCATTTCATAGATCCAGTTTCCATTTCCTTCATTCCTACCCATAGCTCTATATTCTTCTTATATGTTTTCATATTTTTCTCTTAACTAGTCTTGCTAACAACCCTAGTGTTACCCTCAAAGTTTCTTCTCACTGTGAAAGTCTATCATCGACTCCATACATCCATATCAACCCAAATAAACATGAGGATCCTCCATATATTGTCTCCTATAAGACTTAAATACTTCTCCACCCTGTACCATGCAACACTTTCATCACATGTCCCTTTAATCCTCACACATTACTCCACATCTCCAGCACTTATAATTTTTGCTCTGTTCCTTGTTTTAGGTGCCCCATACCATGTGTGGAGCACATTCTTATATTAGTCATATATCAAACTTGTGTTTTTCAATTTCTGTAATCTCTGCCAGATGCTTTCCTATTTCACATCATTCATTCACTTCAGTGATCTCTAGCCCAGTGTTCGCACAGTCTTATAAAACTCTCTTTCTTTCTTTCTTAGTCGTGTCCTTATAGATCTGGCCAGTCATACCCTTACTGTTTTACATCCACTGTGTAACAACCCCATCATGCCCTGTCTTCATTCCCATCTCTTCTTCTTTTCCATTTTTACAGAAAGCTTTCCAGCCTGCCTGAACAACTTTACATAATAGCTAACTTTCCTTTTCCGAACACCACTTATTACTAGTCAAATCAAAATTCATAAAACCTCTCTTCTCTACTACCAATACAAGATCAAGACCTATCGCCCATCCTTCCACCATACCTTGGACGCTGCTTTTACTTCTTCACTTAAAACTTTCAAAATTTCCCACCCATAAGACCCATCCATCCCAATGTTTAAGCCCAGTAACTTTTCCATCACTCTGTCTATAACTTTCTGAACTGAGTCCATCATCCCTTGGGTTCCACTATTCCCCTTCCAGAGTAGTCCATTTCAAATTCTTATTTTGATTGCTCTCCACTATACACCCATATAATTGTGGACATAAGTTATCTGAAATCTGGCATCCCAGATTCTGCGTGGAACTTGTGTTTCCCTAAAGTAGTTCATTTCCTGTGCAACACGAATTGGTCAGAACTTGGTTGCTGAATGTCTCAGTAAGTATCTCATTAAATGGAAGGTCATCACCTTTACTATGCATACACTCACCCAAGAAAATTCTTGACTTTACTGCCCAAGCTGGCCCAGTTATTATTTACTTTTACACTGACTGTCAAAAAATCTTTAACCTTAAGTACCTGCCTTCACCTTTAGATAATGGCAAGCCCCCTTCACAGCTTTCATTGTTTTCCCCCGCTAGCACCAACAATTTTGTCAGTTGGAGACCAAGCCCCATTTTCTTGCCAAAGTTCTTTAATATACTCATTAACCCTGGCAGCTGGCCTTCCATATTCTCTAACAACCTCAACGAATTGTCTGCACATGCAGTGATACTCCTTCTTCAATAATATTCATGATTCTCTCACTCTTCGAGACAGCAGTTCTATTATAAATAAATAATTTTAGGAGCAGCCTTGTTTCATAACTTTTTGAACCATACTTTTTCTGATTTCCCCATTTAATGGAAAATGGGTGTTTGTGGTTTGATGTAGTACTATAACTGCAATTAAGTACCTACATCCATCACCAACACTATCTGTTCAGTTGTGTTCAAAACTTTACCCAGTACACAAGATTAAAGGCCTTGCCTTTTGTATATCTAGCAACAACAACCCTGCCTGCTCAGTCTCTGCCCAAGCCACAAAATTCAAAAGCACCATCTAATGATCTCTTCAAGAGCTCCCTGTTAAAATCTCCACCTACTTCCTATGCACAAAATTAGGAAAAAGTTTCTTCTAGCCTAGCTGATAACACTCTGGTAACAAGGTTGGCATTTGGTGTTACATAATGATATTGTGTGAAAGTTTATCAGATCCTTTGGAATGCCCTTAGTCTAAGTTGTCATTAACAGTAACCACTTCTTCTTAAGACACTTCTTGTCTTTAGTGCTTTATAGTTTTCTCTATTCAGTACTTCCATGATGGCATTTTATTTCTCCCCTTTCTTTCCCTTACTGCCCTGTGTTTTTGTGATAAGACTTTATCAGTTATTAATTTAGCTGCACAATAATATATCCTATTTACTTCTGTTATATCGCATACATTTCTATGAACAGTCCTAGCTAATGTGTTCATTTGTTTTATTAAACTTCTAACTTTTGTGTTTTATTGACTTTCTTTAGTCTGTTTCTTAAATTGATCTTGACATGTCTGTCCATCTCTATTAAATCAAGCAACCCTTCTCTTAGATCATTTTATTCTAAACTGAGGGGACATACCTCGTTCTTCATTTCCTGCAGGCATTCTACAGAAAGTTCCAGACCATCTTACTGTGCCACATTCTCTTCAGTTATATCCTGCATCATCCATTGCTCTTTCATATGGCAACTTACTGGTCTATCACTCCACAACATTGACTGTGTCAGAGTTGCCACAGTTTCCTGTTCCTTAGTTTTCTGTGCAACTCCAACTGAACTTTTGTACTGATTTCCTATGGTGGGCTCCCTAGCATCTTCATTTAGCAACTGATCAGATGTCTCCTGCTCCAGTGGTTTCTCTTTAATTTGGGAAGCCATTGCTCTATCCTGGTCTAAGGTTAGCAGAGTTAGATTTTCTACACAAAATCCTTCACTTCATAGGTAAACCATAACTTCAGTTTTTATTTCTTAAACATCTCCATCACTGATTTTCTTTTTTAGTTTTCCTCTGTTTTCTTATTTTTTGTATTTTGAGACTATGAAATTGCCAATGTAATATAAAAGAGCTGCATATAAGCATATTCATGAATCACTTTGGTATGCCGTGTTCATGTACCAGAGTGATTCAGTATGTATCAGCCAAAGCATTCTCCCTTAAACAAGAATCATTACAGTTGTTTGACAATAGGGCAAGGCAGGAATATTGTCCTAGATATCAAACATTTTCAAAGATGATGGGTATAGGTACTACTGTAAACATTATCATTTTATTTGCATTGGTTATGAAAATGAGATATGGGAGTGCTGTTACCAAAGACATATGTATCTATATTATAATATTATGCATATTATAATCGGTAGTTTCAAATGCTCGAATGTTGAATGTTTTTTTCATGACATAATGATAGTAATAGAGAAGAGATAGAGATAAGAAACATGAGAGACAGAAATACAAAACTGACAAAAAGTAAAAAAAAAAGTACAGCACCAAAGATGATCACTATCCATCTAGTATCATAGGTGCTGCAGGGACCATGCAGGGGAGGATAGGACTGAATGGCCAGTGGTAGCTCACCCATTCTGGGGAAAGGGAAGCAGCCTAACTCACTGCAATGGGAGTATAAAGACCCAGGTGGGCTCCATACTATAAGTAGCGTGTCTTTTGGTAAGGATATCACACAGGATCTGTATCATTTAAATGAAAGTTCAAAATGTCAAGCACTGTAAACAGCGAAAATGCCATAATCAGTCTGTTTTGTGAGATTGTGGTACAGTGATCGGGAAACTTGCCCTATGCAAGACTGTAGTGCAGTCTCAGAGTAGGTTTATATAATTAGCGGGCGGTGTGGGGTGCAAAGCCCCCACAATAAAGGATTAGATTATTGGCATTTTCGCTGTTTACAGTGCTTGACATTTTGAACTTTCGTTTAAATGATATAGACCCTATCGCACGTGCTCATATTGCTGTCACACAGGGTGCGTTTGGCCTACCAACTGCCTAGCAACAGTATAATGCTGCACCCGCATCCTCAATCTCCTATTCATCCCAAGGCAGGGGTCAGATATAGCTTGGGGACAACAAAAGTGGGTCCAGTATATCTGGTGAATTAGGAAAGGAGATCATGGCAGATGTGTGTCAGCTATAGGGAATGGGGGAAAGGTAAAAAAAATGGAAATGACAGTAATCAGCTGAACTTTAAGCTTAAATGTGTAGCTTGTTTGTTCCCCTTTTGAAAAACCAGCTTTTGTCCATGATGTGCACTAGAGATTCTTTTCAGAGTCGGGCATATGTCTACTACATCTTCTCTACATGACCACACATCTACTGATAGACACACGCACACACACACACACACACACACACACACACACACACACACACACACACACACACACACACACCTGTACATGCACACAAACACACACACTCACATGTGCATATGCACACAAATACAAACACACATGCACATGTGTGCATACAGACAAACTCACACACACATGCAGATGCACACAAACTCAGGCACACTCACATACAAAATACAGCACATAAACTTACTCATGACAGCTAAAGACTGAGCAATCATCCCCTTCATGTCATATTATTCTTGCTGTAGATTTATAAACATTACCAGCTCTTTCATTGTGCATTGCAAAAAAAAAAAAAAAAAAATATATATATATATATATATATATATATATATATATATATATATATAGATATATATATATATATATTAAAACTTTTCCTATAGACTTTCTGGAATCCAGACTCTCACTCTTAGTAGTATGGGTTATGAAATCTTTTGAATACACATTCCCAAGTCCTCTCCTTCCCACACTGGCTAAATTATTTGTTCATCTTTTGCCTGGGTTTCATCAAATGTGTTAATAAAATCTAAACAGTAATACCAAAATATTTCAGTGTTGTGGCTTAGAAAATTACCTATATTATTGTAAAATGATAAATCAAAAAAATTCAAAAATGTTATAAGGCTACTGGTTTTGCTGTAAACATGTCCTTTTGTTATATGCTAGGTACCCCAAAAATAAAATAGCACCATTGCCCAATATAATCTTTCTGCTTTTAATCCAAGCTGTCTTACTTTCCGTTTTACTGAAGAATAAAAAGTGACTTATATTTCTCAACAAATATAGAGCTACTGAATGCAAAATTATACAGCTTCAGTTATTTAGCCTCATATTCTGCCTTTAAAATATATTGTGACAATAAAGTCAAATATAAGCTTTCTAATCATCATGTTGTTCCATTGTTTTACCTGTCTAAATAAAATCAATATCGGTGTATTAATCTATGGTCTGTTCAATTTTCTAAGGTCTACATAGTATTTTTAGCCTTCTCAATAGCATTTAATGCTCTTTTTGATTTTGCAATTTCATTGGTGAACCAAAAGCAATTTATTCATCTCTCCGGTTTCCAGATTCATAAATCAAGCCATGTTTTGTGAAGAGATAGTGGTGATCATCTTCTAAAACTATGCAACAGAACATCAAAGAAATCCTTTTATGTTTTCTGCCTTGTGTCATAGCTGACATTTAACCCTGCTGCTCCCACACTGCAGATACAATGTAACACAGCAGCCTGCTCTACAAACAGAGGAAGTAGCTATATCCTGTTATAAACATGCTACAATGCAGATGCGGAAATCTGAGAAACTTAGCAGTTCAATAATGTGTGTGCATATGGGGGGTGGGGTAGGAGGTATTATCATACTAGTATCATAAAACAATTGTAAATGACTTGTGAAGTAAAGAACCTGTGCTGTTGATTCAGCTTTGGGTGCATGTTCCAGATAAGTGGCTGTCAGCTTTGGTGAGACAGAAATAACTCAGTGCAAACAATTGGTACCAGGATAATATTTCAAGAAATATTTCAGTCATATTTATTACACAGGCAAAGTGGGTTGAAAACGACTTTAAACAGAATATTTGTTGCATTGAAATACTGTATGTTAGACATCAGAGTTACATAAAAGTGCTACCAAAGTACAACGACAGGGACTTAAATGAGAGGTCATAAATACACCTTACTATTGTGTGCACTGTGATGTCATTCATTCTAACATCCTTTAACTTGCTGAGCTTCGCTTTTTTAATGTCTGATATTTAGGAAAACTGGCTAAGGCATCATAATGTTCTTAGCTTCATTGTTTATTATTCTACATACAAGATTGCTTTGTGACTCAAAAAGAAAACCCTTTTTAAGTTTTCTTTTAATGAGATCTTCTGAGTTTTCAGAGTTGCATACTGTGTATAGACAGAGAGAGAGAGGGAGAGAGAAAGTAAAACCCCCTTTCTTCACTTGTTGCGTGCTTGCACTCTTTAGACTGAAGCTATCTGATTTCAAAGTACTTTAAACTGACTGCTACTCTCCGGTGTGTTTCTAAATGTTACAAAGATGAACATACACTGCTTGCAAAGCTAGGATGGAACTATAAAATTACCTTCACTCTTCATTCTTTTTCATATTTTGGGGATGTATGTATTACATTATACAACGACCCCCCATTAATATTCAAAAACGTGCATGCTGATTGGTCAGCGTGCACATTGTAAATCCAAGTTATAGTACTGGAAAAAGGTCCAGTCACCCAGACTTTTTCCATTACTATAACTCTTACAGCAACACTGTCTCGCTATGTTAAACGAGTTTAACATAGGGAGACAGCTTTAAAAAAAAAGAAAAGCAATGGAGATTCTCTGTTGCTTTTTATTTAAAGCTGTCTTGCTATGTTAAACCCATTTAACATAGCGAAACAGTTTGTAAAAAGCAACGGAGACCTTGCTTTCTCTGTTGCTTTTGCCCACAGCTCTGATGTATTGCGTAGGCATACGCATGCGCAGTACATCAGAACTGCTGCAGAATACCAGACAGCTGCGGAAGGGCAGCAAGGAGGCATTATACAATGCCATTATTTAAGAAAAGTAATTATTTTTTTTCTTAAATAATATCATTGTATAATAGCAATAACCCACTTATGGGTGTGGGTAATGTTGGATTTACCCATGGTTGGCTTTGTTTGGCCACTCGGGCTTTGCCTTCATGACCAAACCACACCAACCGTGGGTAAATCCAGCATTACCCACACCCAGGCATGGGTTATTGCTATATAATACCATAGTGCTTTGATATAATTTTAAAAACTTCTTGCAATTTGCCATGTAGCAAATATATGTCTAACTTTAATATTTTCACTATATATATTACTGAAATCAGTAGCCCTTAAAAGGTACTTCATATGCAAACTGTTGACAGCTAGCCAAGAACTTTATAAACATGCAGCCTTAGTCTTTTCTGTCTGTATGATTAACTATGTTATGTAAAAATTATCAATATTCATTTTAGTTAGTAAGTTAATTTGCCGATCAGTTGAGAGAAATGATCAAAAGGATCATTTTCACCCATGAAACCATTGCAGTAAAAAATATGCAAAAGTAAACAAAATATGCAGAACTAACTTGCACAGTATATGATGATAAATATACTACTTCTTCTAGTCCACACTACCTCACAGCTGTCATATAGCCTGTTCTCTCTCCTCCCTGAATTTCCACAGAAGTATCCTCTTTCTCCATTCCTGTGTCTTTACCAGTCCCTCACCCATTGTTAATCAATTCTATACCTATAGAGACTGCACTGCTAGATTTTAGTTGCTTTTGACTGCTTATAATTTCTAATGTAAATATTTTGTATTACTTAGTGTATCCATGTAATTTGCTGGATAGCTTAGAGTATATTATCTTTAGATAATTATTTTTATTTTCTGAAGCATTGTATTTTTTTCATACCACATGTTTGCAATCACTAGTGGAGCTTTTCTCCCTGGGCCTCTGCTGAAAAAGGGCTTCTGCTCAGTCGGACTAACCCGGTCAGCAAATGTCAAATAACTAAATAAATAAATACAGTCCATGAACACAAACACAAGGATACGGGAACAATACTAAACAAGTGATCAAGGGGACCCTAATGTACCTAACTATATATAATTTTAGCTAGACACACTTAAACGATTAGTGCTGTGCATGGGAACTCTGGTGTATGTTTTGTATATCTGTACAATCGTCATGAGTACTCTTAAAGGTAGCTAAAAAGTAATATTTTTCATGATCTGCAGTGGTAACTTATTTTATAGGATGAGAACATGTTGAATTAGGATCCTATCCTTCCAGTGAGTCTTGTTTACTTGTTGGTGTAGGTTTAGGTCCCCTGTATAGGTCTTTGTGTAGACGTAGGAGATGACATAGGACTGGGTTTTGCCTGACATGAAAAGTGAGATACAGGTTAATCAGTCTAGGAGAGTAATACCAATCTGTCAGCATCGTCAAGGGCTTTAAGGTCTTTAATTTTTGGGAGAGTTTGGCTTTCCAGTTGTGCAGTAGGATTGGATTTGTACATATCAAAGTGGCATTGCATTTGATGATGTGTCTTATAAGGGAAGGCTGCAATGGTAGAATGATGTCTGTAAATCTTGAAGATAATCCCTTTGAAATTATAAATGATAGACCGAAGGATTTCATGGCTGTGGTGAAAAGATGCTGATCAAACAAGAGAGAGTTGTCCACATAAGTACACAGGTCTCTTAAGACCATATCCTTCTAAAGGGGAGTACCATTTATAACATATGAAGTGGGAGTAGCTTTCTTACTAAATGCTACTGTGCTGCACTTTTTCCCACTTAAGTTGAGACTGTTTTCAGTACACCAGGTATGTGCATATTCCAGTCTTTCCTGAAACAGTTCAATATTAGTGGCTGTATGCATAATAGTGCCCAGGTTGCAGTCATCAGGAAACTTGGTCATTCATACTTTTGTAATATTGGCTTACATTTCTGTAAAATAAATGCCAAACAGGAGACGGCCCAGCACTAACCCATATGATATTCCACTAGTTGCAATTTTACATTCAGAAGAGTTAACAGTAAGTTTTACAGCTTGGTTCTGTAATATAGCCAATTTGCAATCCAGCCAGACAACATAGGGGTTTATATTATGTTTGTCTAATTTGCCTAATTGTTCAATAATGCCACACAGATGGGATAGTGTGAAAAGCCTTGACCAGGTTAAGATAAGCAGCATGTATGGAGTGATCATTCACCACAGCCTTTTTATCCTTCTGGAAGAAGCTTAATATGTTCAGAAAACAGGATCAGCCCTTAACAAATTCAATCTGATTGGGGTCTAGATCAGTTAAATTGGCTATGTCTGAAAAAATGAGTTCTGCTATGCCGCATACCATGGTTTGGCATATAAGGCTGGTAAGGCTGACATGCCTTTATTTATCCAGGTCTATATAGGGGCCACCTTTGTGTAATTGAGTCACAGTAGCTGCTCTCCAACATCAAGTGCAAACCTTGTAGATAGGGTGAGTTTGAACAGTTTAAAAATCATGTTTACAGACACGAAACATGCTTTTCTGTTCAAACAGAAGTGTTTGCATGGATTTTTATGCTTGCAAGCACTTTTTATGTGAAAAGAAAAGTGCATTTTAAATTTAAAGTCTTTAAAAAACTATAAAGTTTTAAAAATTCTTTCCAAATGTGGAAGACTAAATGTATTATGCAGTATTTACAACATTAATAGTCATAGGAGTTCAGATGCGGTTACGACATTCTGTCTGAATTAACGTAGGCATGTAATTATAAATTAGTGATGTTATTGCCAAGCTGTTAAAGTAACAGTTTTGCAATTACATAACTAATTTACAATCACTTTCCTATGTTAATCCAGCAATACTAGAGTTGGAACCCAAAATGAAGTAACTGCTGCCTGCCTTCCTACTAATATTAATGCAATAAACATGCCTTACTGCATTTAGTCTTCCTCATTTTTCAAACTTATGTCCATACAAGTTGTTAGTGTTACCAAATCCCTTCGTTCAAAAGCAGTTAGAGAGGACAATGCCTCGAGGAACAAATTCATACCCAATTCATGAGAAATGACAAGAAACAAATCCCTAACATCAACTGTAATAAAAAGACCTTCATCTTTAAATGGTTTCACCACTACTGCTTCTAAAAAGTACCAAGAATATTTTAAAAGATGTAATTTATCCTGAAAAACTATTTTAATCTATAATCAATATACTTAGCAAGGGGTTCATTTTTTTTACCCCTCACTACAAAAATGGGTCTTAACAGTGGATCATACCATGAGTCGTGCATTTTTGGGACTCAAAAAATTAAAGGAATTCTAGGATTCATAACCATCAAATAACCCCTTAGATGTCTAGGTAGTTCACATGTTAACATTAAGTCTTCTGATATAAAATCAACCCTAGAATATGAGATATTAATCTCAATTTTCGTTAACATTTCAAAAAAATCAGTATTGTTTAAATAATCTAACACAATATATATATATATATATATATATATATATATATATATATATATATATATATATATATATACACTAATTCATAATAACAATCCCACCACCCTTCAAAGGTTTCATAACCCGAATGCTATTATCATTCTTAATTTGATCTAATACAATACTTTCTTCAAGGGTGAGATTGTAAAACAGGGAACCATGGTAATTACAGCTCATCTAAACAATCTTGTGTTTATTTGTGATTGATTGTGCAATTGTTTGATTTTTTTGATTTATATTTTTTACCACTGTTTATTACTGTTTGTTGGAAGAAAGGGATAGCTTGTAGACAAGAAGATTTTCTTTGATTTATATTCTTTTGTTTTACGTCTAATTGTCACTGTTTGTAGTTGGAAAGGGATAGGTTTTAGACAGGCAAACTCTAGCCATCCCAGTGGTCCTAGTCAGCTATAAATTCACACAGACTGCAGGTAGGATATTCCAGAGCTTATATGAAACAATTCTGTGTTGATATGTAATTTATTGATATTTATAGTTAAAAAGTGGTGCAACTGTGAGCGATAGTGAACAATTGCTACTGTGCTCATTCACGTGATGTAAAGGAATTCCAGCTTTTGTGTGACTTTCACAACTGGCAAGGTCAGAGCAACAGCTTTTTTCTGCTTAATTTAATATTTAGTTGCATATTGTTTGGATGATTTTTCTCATAGAAGTTGATGCAAAATCTCTGTGAATTGTGTGGTAACTGATTTTGATTATCCTTTTCTTTTATAATTCTTTATTCATTTGCAACTGAAAATGAATTCCTTGGATGAGTATGCCATTAAAGATTTACTAATGCACAAGCATCTTGTACAGTGTACTAAGTGTTTAAAGGTAACTGATAATGCTGGTGATCTATGTTCCTCATGTGAAAAGCTGGATGATTCGCTTACCATTATTTGTAGTAAATCCAGACTTACTGATGATGATTGCACGTGTGCAACTGGCACAGCTTGGAGAACTGTTGTTACATATATTAATGACTGGATTGATGAGATAAATAATGTTAGGCAAAGAGCAAATAAACCACATTTAGGAAAGCAAGTGCCTACTGTCGTTAAAGATGACTCAACCACTATTTAATGACATAAGACCAATGACAACTTTGGAATAATGGAAACAAGTATTCAGCAATCTGAGGATTCATAGGATCTTAGGATCATAGAGGGTTACTAGGCTATTGCTCCTAAGGCCTCTACAAGCCTAGCTATGTTATACCCTTGTTCCCTTATGGACCTAGATATATAGTTTATGTTTGCTCATAAATCTAAGATCAGCACTAGCTAGCCCTGCTAAGAGAGACATAGGTAAAACCCCCGGTGCAAAGTTATGTTTTCCCATCCAAATGTCCAGGTTCCGCATAAATAGGGTCATTGGGGAGCTCTGTTTTACATAAGTTGGGAGTTTGTTCCAGAGGACTGGCAACCTCTGGGAAACATATATGTCTTTCCAACATGTCTTGTTGATATCACATGCTAGGTTAAGATCCCTAGAGTGAGTGATTCTTGTCCCACTGGATTTGTGGATGTGCAGCAGCTTCATCAAGTTAGGGTCTGAGACTGCTCTGTAGGCCAGGCGCAAATCTCCTCTAAGCAGCTTATAAATCTATACAATACTGAGTAAAGTGACAGGGCCTCCAGTCTGTCAGTGTAGGTCATGTGTCATAGGCCCTGAATTGTGTTACTGAGAAATCTATGAGATCTCCCCAGATGCTGTAGATCTCTGGTTAGGTACATACAGAAGGAAGCATTGTACTCTATTACTGGTCTGAGGAGAGCTGAGTACAGGGAATTTATAACCTCCTTAGCTTTGGATGCTATACCCTTACTTATGAAGTGTGCAATGTAGAAGGCCTTTGTTACTACTGTGGACACCTGATGATCAAAATTAAGGTTGCTATCAACTTACATTCTTAAATCTCTCACCACTAGGTTTGAACTTAGGGAGGTATTATTAATGTTGTAATTAGCAGGGGTTTCTCCTTTGCTGAAGGGGATGATAATACATTGTTTTGCGTTTAGTTTAAGTCCATGGTTTTGACGGCAATCATTTGTTTGTTTAAGCCCATTTTGTAGTATGGTGACATCTTTGGGGGATTTGATGACTGAACCCAGTTTGCAGTCATCAGCAAATTGGTAAGCCTTAGGTCATCTGTTCTCACCTGGACTTCTGAAAAATAGATACCAAACAGAAGGAGGCCTAGCACAGATCTTATGGAAACCACTGGTAACAGGTCTGCTAGTAGAGGTGGCATCCCCAATTATGACTGTATGTGTTCTGTCTGTGAGCCAGTTGACAACCCATCTGGTGATGTAAGGGTTAATCCCCAACTGGGTGAGTTTCTCAATGATGCCTTAGTGAGGGATTTTATCAAAGGCCTGGTTCAGTCAAGATAGGTAGTGTGAACTGTTTTGCCTTAATCCAGGCCCTTGGTGACATTCTTGAAGAAGTCCACCAGGTTTAGCAGGCAAGATCTGCCCTTAATGAAGCTAAACTGGGTTGGGTCACGGGTTTGAAGGTCAACTATATCCTTGGTGATAAGGTTCATGATGATTCCATGGCTTGCAGATAAGGCTGGTTAGGCTTATGGGTCTATAGTTCTGGGGTTGGTTGATGGACCCCCTTTGTGGAAGGGGATTACAGTTGCTGTTTTTCACTCAGCTGGGACAAAGTCAGTGCTTAGACTGAGACTTTACAGCATGCTCAGTGGTTCCACTAACTAATGTTGTTTGTTCTCACAGAGGTTGTGTTTTTTGCCTAGGAGAGTGCAGCTATGACCTGCTCTATGGAGATACTAGGCAGAGGACTGGTGGGAGGTATGTTATGGGGTATGATTGGTGGGGATGGGGGGGAGGGTGACATTTTCACCAAACCTGTCTGTTAGCAAGTTGGTGATGTCCTCAGACTCAGGATAAGTGGTTTTGTCCACAGCTAGTTCAACACAAAGTTGGCCCTTCCCTTTAAGATTGCAGATGTAGCTAAAGAATGCTTTGTGATTTTCCTTAGCTAGGGATGCTAATTTAGTTTTGTAATTAGGTTTAGAGGACTTTACATGATGTGTAATCTGACTGTTTATGCTTTGGAGGGAGCTCTTCCTTTGCTGGGACTGTTCCCTGTTGTTTTTTTGACAGCAGTTTATTTTTCTTATTGTATAATCTGTTTATGCTGGCTTATTTTACTGTGGGATCTTGATTTGATCTGTTTCAGTATGGCTGAATCAATACATTTATATAGGTATTTATACAGGACATTTGTGTACACCTCAGTATAGGGGTCATTGCTGTCAGTGTTGGCAGGGGGTCTGAAACTATTGGTGCCATCACCGAGTAGGCTATAGTTTGCTTTGGAGAAATTTTTTAACCTTTTTGCTCCTGAGGGTGGCTCAGGTGCGATTATTACTTTGAACGAGACTGATTTATGATTGGACTTTATCAGGGAGGGCCCCAGACATGGGGTGGTGCATCAATCCCCCATGTTAGTGAACACTATATCAAGGATGTTAAAGCCCCTTGTGGGGGTGCTGACTATCTGCTCCAGAGCATTTGTGTTAATAAAGTCCAGGAAACTTTGGGAGTGCATGTTCATGCTCATATGTCACCCAAACGATAGAAGGATAGTTAAAGTCACCCATATCCAGGGTGTTTGGCTGTACTGAGAATGACTCAAGTAGGTCCAGGTAGACTGTGTGATTTTCCTGGCTCATGGTGAGGGACATATAGATAACAATGACATGGAGGGGGGTTCTTTGCTGCAGTTAGTTGGACTTGGAGTAACTCTGGGGAGTCATAATGTTCAACCAGTCTAGAGGTGTATTTGACTTTAATGAAGATGGATACTCTTCCTCCCTTGTTTTCTTCATGTTCGTTGTGTGGTATGAACATGTGGAAGGCATTAAAGCCCTGCATGGCTGAGGTACTCTCTGAGGCCTTGAACCATGTCACTGTGACTGCACAGATATCAACATCTTCCAGGGTGAGAAGTGCTTCATGTGAGTGAAGTTTCTGATTTAGAATCCTAACATTAAGTAGTCTAACCCAGAGTTTGTTTCTGGAGAATATTTTTACGTTAGGAATTTTTTACTTATGACATTGCCTAAAAAAGGCACTATGGGGGAGGCAAGTACCTTTGCCTGCAACCTAAAGCCTAGAGACGAGAGGTGAGAACATGTCGGGCAAAGCAGCATGGTCTGTCAACCATATCATCGCAGGCTGCCAGATACTGGATCCAACTGGACTGACACCAGAAGCTAAGCCAGGAGCATTCAATTTCATATTAAGAACCTCAAGTCAGCCAGATGTGCTGGTTCAAATGGATCAAGAGTTAGTTTTTTCTAATACAAAATTAAGATACCAAGGAGAGGCCTTCAAGGCCTGTTATGCAAAACCCCTTTGAAGAACATTTTGACATGCAACTGCCTTGAAAGATGAGGATCCATGGGCAGACATGCTGAAATGGTCAATAAATTAACCTTGATAAAGAAAAAGGCCATAGGTTAGTAACTCACACAAATTTTGTAAAAGCAAAGAACAACTAGCCTTGAATGAGTGCTGGTTATATCATTGTCACCAACTAGAAAACCTTTTTCATTTCCTAATATACGATTCTCTAGATTCATAGATTAGTACTAAGCTAACTGCCCTTGCGAGCCATTGTAAGCCTAGCCAATTATCCCTTGTGAGACTCAAACCCTGCACCTTGTGTTTGTAAGGCAAACACCTTAACCATTAGGCCACCCTCCCAAGCTTTCCTGCCTACCACTCTTACTACCAGCTGCATATCATCAGAAAGCAGGTGCCTGAAAGGAATTAAGACCCTATCTTCCAGGCAATCAATTAAAGGGGATTAATGTTGGGGTGTATCAAACACCTCTGTTCTTGCGAGTAGATCTTTTCTGTGATGAAGCCTGCGCTAATTGCCTCTGGCCATTTCCAAAAGAAAGGAGAACAACAATTGCCTTGGCCAGGAGGGAGTCACCACAACGATCTTGGGGTATTCCTGCTGAATCTTCAGATGTACCCTGGATATTGGTGGAAAGGGTGGAAAGGCATACAGGAACATTTCTGTCCAATGAAAAGAAAGGATTCTGTGTTCCAGGCCTTCTTGCATTGAGGCCTGGAACAGAATTTTGCCAGTTGATTGTTCTAGAGGAGGCAAAGAGGTCTATTTGAGGTACTTTCCACAGATGGATCAAGTCTTGGAAGACCCGCAGATCTTGTTTTTATTCATGACAGTCTGCCCTGGTCCTGCTCAGTTTGTCTACCACACAATTTTGCTCTGATGGAATGTAGGACTCCTGTAGATTGAGATTCTGCTATAAAGCTATATCCCACACGAACATGACTACTCTGCAAAGGGGTTATGACTGGGTTCTGCCTTGCTTGTTGATGTACCTCACCACTGTGGTATTTTTCTGTAATCACTTGAAGAGGTCCCAGGAACCAAAGATAATTCAAAAAAATTAATGCCTTCATCAGTGCAAGCATCTTCTTAATACTTATGTGCCTTAATCTGTCCTTGGTGTCCCACACCCCCTGCACTTTTACCTCTCCTGAAATTGCTCCCCAAGCAAAGTCTGAAACATTGTGGTGACTAACTGCTTTGGAGCATGGAGGGAGAAAGGGAGACCTGTATTTAAGGATACCAAGTGATTCCTCTTGTTACAACCCCCAGTGCTGGGATCTGAAGAGATAAAGGGTGATGATGCTGAAGACCAAAGAGATTTCAGATAGCACTGTTATCTTTCTCATGTAGAGTCTTGCCAGGGATATCATGAGAATCACAGATGCTATAAGACCTAAACTCCTGATGTATTCCCTCACAGTGACTGCAATCTGAGTGGAAAAACTTAGAAACAGATCTAAATAAAGATCTGTTTTTCCCCCAATGGAAGAAAAGCTCTTTGAAATGAACTGTCAACTTGACATCCCAGGAACACAATTCTGTGTAATGGAGTCAAAAAAGACTTTTGAATGTTCTCTTGGAATCACAGCTTGTGTAAGAGATCTCTCACTCAAGAGAGAGAGATTCCTGACATTTTGAAAAAGACTCTGCAAAGATAAACAAGTCATTTAAATAAGTAAAAATATGGATCCCCTGTAGATTGCAATTAGCTATAACTGGAGCCAGACAATTTGTGTACACTCTTGTTGCAGTGGATTGACCAAAGGGTAAGGCATAAAACTGATAATGTGATCCAGACACACAAAACCTTGAGAAACATCTGAAGTCTGGATGAATATGAATGTGATGACAAACATCTCTTAAGTCTAGTGTTACCAGGAAATGGGGAAGAAGAGACAGCAGGTTGTGAAGTTACATCATTTTGAATTTGGGCACTATCACAAACAGGTTTTTCTTTCTTTCTTACTTTGGAATTAGGAACATCCTTGAATAAAACCCCTACCCCACCTGGGAAGGAGGAACTGGTTCCTTGGGACAGCATGTGATGAACAAAAGGACAACAGGGGGAAGCAAAAGAGTCTGATCTGCAGGATGAAGAATGAACCCCTGGAAAGAAGACATTTCCTCCCACTACCATCTGTAACCCTGACAAATGATTTTCAGAATCTGTTTGTCTGAAACAATGTTTCTAAAGAAAAAAACATGGAGATTCAAACTTTATTGAAGAGAAAGAGGGCCATGGTGAGAGGTGGAGGTCACACGGTCTCTTTAATAGTCATTCAGACTTGTAGTGCCCTTGGTTTTGGGAGGTTTGAACTTCATTTTGGAATCTCCTTGCCACTTCTTTAAAACATCTGTTTACCTTAATTTTGTTGAGACTGTTAAATCTGATTTTTTGCCAAAACTGGATGTGGAAAAAGAAAATCCATTGGACGATTTGGAAAAGGAGGGCTGAGAAATCTTAAGATTCCCTGGATCAGCTTGCCCCTTTTGTCAGTCTTTTTAATCACCTATGCAGCAGAGGGGCCAAATACTAAATCTGTATCCAAGAGAGAATTTAAAATCTGATTTCTAACATCATCTGGAAGGTTCTGAGAATGTAGCAAAGCAAACCTTTATAAAACTATACCAGTGGCTATAGTCCTGGAAGAAGTATCAACAGAGTCCTACACACACTGCAAACAGTGCGTAGTGACCTGTGTAGTAGAAGAAACTAAGCTATTTAAAGCAGATTTTTCTTCACAAGAAGACAATAAAACATTCTTTATATTTTCACTATATGTCAGAATAAACTTTAACATATAAGGCAGACAATTTAAAATTCTGAAATTCAAAGTGGCTGAAGTGTACACTTTTTCCCATGCCAATCAATTATTTTCTCATCCTTATTAGAAAGAGAAGCTTTGGAATTAACTAAGTGTTTAGCAGCAGAGGAGTCAACTAGGGTTATAGCTGTTTGGTCAGGATTGGAATAGTATATAAAAATGTAAAAGACTGCGCAACTTTGTACATCCTATATGCACTTTTAGGGACAGCTGACTGACTATCAGGAAAATTGCAGGCAGTTAGACACACATCCTCTAAAGCAGGCAGGACAGGATGAATGTGTGTAAGTTCAGGAAAATCCTTCTGTAACAACTCATAGTATTTTTCAGGGACTGAAAAAACTCAGTTTTCCACCAACGAAAACACTGGGACATTCTAGTAATGATCTCAAAGTAAGAGAAACCCCCACAGAGAAAAATCAGAAAGAGAGATCTCCTCTGAGTCTGAATCAGAAATCTGATGAAAAAACCTGAATCCAGCCTTTCTTCTTCATATTCAGATTTAGAATTTTAAATATCTTCAGGAAAGGAGGCATCCCTCTTTCTTTTACTGGAAACTACTCTACTAGAAGGATCAACGACCTGACTCAAACCCTAAGCCAGTCCCAGTAAACTACTCCTATCCAAAGAAATTTGAGGAGGAGTACATACATTCTTGGTTTTCTGTTTCTTTTTGACAGACAAAAAAATAATAAAGGTTATATTGGATAAAATATTGTCAGAATTGGAAAAGTTGGGACTTAAAACCATATATCAGCATACATATGTTGAAATTAGATCTATTACCACCTGCAACATAGTGTTCTATAACAATATATTAACATCTATAACTGAAAAATTGTGCTGTGATCTAATTTATATAGATTTAACTTCAGATTTTGATAGGGTCATGTACAAAACACTGATAAATAAATCAGAATGACTAGTTATTGATGTAGTCTTGATAAGAGGGATAGCTTCATGCCTTACAAATAGGACATAGCAAGTATCATACAGCAATTAGACAGATGA
Source organism: Protopterus annectens (assembly GCF_019279795.1). Classification (NCBI taxonomy): domain Eukaryota; kingdom Metazoa; phylum Chordata; order Ceratodontiformes; family Protopteridae; genus Protopterus; species Protopterus annectens. Next base: position 9,547,364 of record NC_056738.1, on the reverse strand, counting down.
AATTCAAGGTTACAATCAGTGTCCCACAGTGTTCTGTCCTATGCCAATACTTGTTTATATTGTATCTTTAAATCTATCTTTCATCTATGTTCTACAGTCTGTATGCAGATGACCTGAAAATGAGTAAGCTGATTGCTTGTGTTGCACATAGGGCCTTTCTGCGAAAGAACTTGACTAAACTGACCATTTGGGCACAGGAGAATAATATGCTGATAAATACATTAAAAACTAAGCATGTGATATTTGGATACTTAAATTGAAAGGTGAATATTTTATAAAGCACACAGTGACTGAAACTGTAGCTTTATTTGGGTAAATCATAGCTTTTCTAATCATATCAACTAATTATTTACTGATAGTTATAAAACTTTAGGTTATATATAAAACGATGTATAAGGTATCGGAAATCAGAATTGATGAAGTCATTGTTAATATATTACATTAGACCTAAACTTGAGTATGAAATAACAATATAGAAACCTTATAAGTAAACAAGCATGAGTAAACTGGAAGTAGTACAGGGAAAATGTACCAAAGGTATACATGGATGTGAAAACTTAAGTTATTATGAAATACTAAAATATCTCAATTTGTACAGTGCCTCTTATAGATATTTAAGAAGAAATCTTATTCAGGTATGCAGAACATTTAGAGATAACTACCTCTGGGAATGTTTGGGGTTATCAAAAAGTAGCAGAGAATCATCAGACAACCTATGTAAAAGATTCTATAGGAATGAGAAGTGTACTAACTGGTTCTCTAAGATAGTAGCTGATGCATGGAACAGACTACCAAATTACATTATAGCAAGCACTGTCTTAAATATTTTTAAGAACAACTTGGATACTTTTATGGGAACAACTGTTTTGGTATACTGTCAGGCTAAAAGGGTACAATTGCCTATGCCTGAAATATTTGCATGCGTGTATGCATTTATGTATATATTAGTAAAAGCTTGTCTTATATTGTTTTCACATGTCTTTTCAAACAAGGCCACAGAAGGAAGTAATGGTGGATTAGGCTCTCTACTGAAATTTTGGCAGTCGAAATGCAGAATGCCAACAAGCTGAAAAGAAAAAAAGATTGAAAACGCAGCAGAAGAGTGAATCTCAAAAAGCAAGTCTCCCCAGCCCGTAAATCATCATATTTTGCAGAAAATGGAACATACAGAGAAATGGCATCTCAGGCTTAACGTATGCAAGTCAATATTTTGGCCATTCAGTCTCCACATTTCGGGACTCGCTCTATCAGATCCTGACATTTCAAATGGTGATTATATACACTTGTTTTAGATTATTGTTTTCAGGAACAGAACCTATTCCTCTAATCCATTAATATTTGTATGTTTAACTTACTGGTAATGTATCAAAAATATTAGTTTTGCTGGATGGAATGAAAGTAAACCATTTGCTAAACAATGTGCCAAACATAGGAGTAATCTCCAGGTGACTATAATTAAAAAATTTAAAGTCACCATAATCAACTAAAGTACCTGCAAGTTTATGAGCAAATATCATTTGTCCTGGTCCCCTTCAGTAAACACATCACACCAAATAACATTTGATGACCTTTATTAAACTTTCATAAACATAACTTTGTTATCCAATATTTATTAATTACAAATGACAACACAATATGGCTGACTGAATTCCAACATCCACATCCATGTAATGTTAACCAGGAGAGCATGACCTTGCTCATCCTGATCCAGTAAGCAGCGTCCATACCTCCAACTCACTTACTTATGAAGCAGCGTCCCACTACTCACTTCATTTACCGTTTATTGAATTGAACCTCCCACTTATTGTACTTATGAAGCAGTGTCCCATTATTCACTTCCTTTATCATTTATTGAATTGGCATTCAACCAAATAAGCAGCATCCTTGCCCACACTTGCTTATTTATATAGCCACCTTCAATACTCACTTCCTTTCCCAAGTCATTGAAATGACCATCCAAAACCAAAGGGGGAACAGAAGAGGGCACAACTGTCCTTCTTCTCCACCCATCAGCCTAACAAGGCTGTTCCCCTCTCTGCAATAAACTTTCAGCAGCCTAACCACCATTAATTCATTAGGCCAACATCATTCAGTGTAGCCTAGCCCCACTAACTATAATGGATCCGTATAATCACCTCCTAAAGCCCTATCACGTAATAAAATAGCCATTTACCCAAACAACTGAAAATAAACCACTGAGCCCTTTCCTAATGCCAGTGTAACAAACTGTAAATTCATAATCCAGTATAACCACTACACATTAACAAAATAATGTGTATCGCACTGCCAAAAGAAGCGTCAAGAATTTAAAAGACATTACCAGCTAACTGTACAACCAAACCTTAAGCTCCACAGCCAATAAAACTACTCAGACTCGACTGCCTACCTTCCTGCCCCTTACATCCCCATTTTACCACCAAAATGAATGTAATAACCAGATGAAATCCTTTTAAAGTCAGTGCAGTAACAACCCTAACATCATCAACTGTCCATTATAACATAACATGCATTAAGTGCTCATCATGGCATTAAGCAACTAACCCATAACAGCAGCCTTATATACATTTTTTTTTTATTTAATTATATCAATATCTACCAAATGAACCACCAAAGAAGCTTAATGTCACCCAAAACTAAGCCATGGCAATGCCATGCCATCATGGTGTACTGCAACCCCTCTATCCACTCAACAGATACAATAATCACAACTTGATTTTCCTTTCTTAGCGGATCAGTTGCCTAGTAATCCTACCATCATACCCACTATTCTTATAAAGCAAGAAAACATTTGTAATCTCAAACCACCCAACTACTAACTTCAAAACATCCATGAAACAGTAATCACACAACCTATAGCCCACTGACCCTACATTTATCAACCCCTAACCTTTACACCCAACTTACTTTGACAAGAGTAATGTCTTAGTTTTCACACTATGAAACCTACCCTAACCCCTTCAGCGTGTGAACCACTATACAAGGTTTAGCAATTAACATAACCCTAACACCCATACAACTGAAATAGTAGCCACCAACTCTTCCTTGACCCACTGAAATACCCCACCTTGTTGACATGCCTGAAACATATCCATCAACAATCCATCCCACCAATCTGCTACCCCCTGGCATTTACGATACCATGTGACCCAGCTAGTAACAACCGTACCATATACATTCATAGGTTCATAGCTTCATAGGTAGGTACTAGGCTATCGGCCCAAGGGCCTAAGTAAGCCTAGCCAACAAGGTTCCCTGGCTTATGCCACCCAAGAAAGTTATTTTCCTGTGCCCTGTCGAGCAGAGCCACAGAAGTGAGCCCTGGGGTGTATTTCCTATTTCCCATTCACTCAAGATTTTTCTTGAAGAGTGCTAATGAGGAACTTTGATTGACATAGATGGGTAGCTTGTTCCAGAGTATGGGAAGTCTCTGGGACAGGAATCTATCCCTCCAGCATGTCCTGTTTATTGCGGTGACAAGGTTTAGGTCCCCTGAGCATGTAGCTTGGAGAGATTGGTATTTCTTTAGGTATAGCATGTCCAACAGCTCTGGGTTTGACATAGCTTTATATGTTAGGCAGAGATCACCTCAGAGTAGGCACTATACTATGGAGTAAAGCTGGAGTTTTTTGAGACGGTCAGTGTAGGGCATCTGTTTGAGGCCAGTAATCCTCTTTGTGAGGTACTTCTATGGCCTTTCCAGCTGCTGCAGATGTCTTGTGAGGTACATTCCAAAAGGGGCGTTGTACTCTATAATGGGTCTAATGAGTGTCGACTATAGGAGAACAATGAACTCTTTTTTCCTGAATGAGAACCCTTTTGTGATGAGGTGTGCCACGTAGAAGGACTTCCTGACTACTGTGGTGATGTGATTATCAAAGGAGAGACTACTGTCCTCCTTGATCCCAAGGTCTCTTATCACACATTCGGTGTTAAGTAGACTGCTGCCTATGTGGTAGTTCATGAGTACTGAGTTTTTACCAAAGGGGGTGACAATGCACTTTTTGGCATTGAGCTTGATACCATGGCTCTGACACCAGGCATCTGTCTCAGTGAGGCCCTTCTGTAGGATGTCCACATCATTTGGGGACTCGACTATGGCTCCTAGTTTGCAGTCATCTGCGAACTTCGTTATCCATAGGCCTTCTGTGTTAGCCTGTACTTCAGAGAAGTAGATACCAAACAGGAGAGGTCCCAGGACTGAACCCTGTGGTACTACACTTGTCACTGGTTTGAAGTCAGATTTGGAGTGTGCAGCTTTTACAGTGTGGGTGCTGTCAGTGAGCTAGTTGGCAATCCATCTTGTGATATAGGGATTTATACCTAGTTTAGTGAGTTTAGCTATAATTCCAGAATGGGGGATGGTGTTGAAAGCCTTGGGGCGGTCAAGATAGGCTGTGAACCACGTTACCCTCATCTACGGATTTTGTGACTGCCTCAAAGAAGTCAATCAGGTTCAGGAGGCATGATCTACCTTTTACAAACCCAAACTGGGTGGGGTCCAGAGTATGGAGGTTACCAATGACTTTGTTTATGAGTTCCACGATGATACATTCCATGGCCTTGCAGACCAGGCTCGTCAGGCTAATAGGGCGATAGTTCCTGGGATCAGTGGTGGCTCCCCCTTTGTGGAGTGTGATAACTGTTGCTGTGCACTATTCAGTGGGCACAAAGCCTTATGTGAGGCTATGACTGAACATGGTGCTTAGGTGGGGAGCCAGTTCATTTTGAAGTTTGTGTAAAACGCAGCCTGGGATGTTGTCCGGTCCCATGGATGCTGTGTTTATGGCTGCAGAGAGTGCAGCTTTTACCTGCATAGTTGTGATTACAGGGACTCTTCATTCTTCCTGTGTAGATATGGGCCCTTTAGGGGGTGAGAAGGGGTAAAGTTAGCACCGAACCTATCTGGCAGGATGTTGGCAATATCAATTGGTTCTGTAATTTTCATGCCATTGTGCTGTAACTCAGAGCAGATCTGGGTGTTGCCATTGAGATTCTTGACATAGCTATAGAATGCTTTGTGGTTGCCCTTAGAATCAGTGGCGATTTTGTTTTCATCGCTAGCTTTGCAGGATTTTATAAGGGATCTCAGCTTCTTACTGAGGCTGACCAGGGAGCTCTTCCACTCATGGGATTTTACTCTCTTTTGCAACAGTTTCTTCCTTCTGTTGTACAGTTTGTTTATGGACAAGGGACCACCAGATTGGCTTCCTTTTTTTGGAGGATAGCGTTTTGCTTCTGTTTGGGATAGCATGAGCCATGCACTCGTGTAAGTGCTTATAGAGTGCATTTGTGTAGGTTTCAGCAGTCGTAACTGTATTGTCCATCTGCATGGGTGTCATGAAGTTCACCACTTCTGTCTTAAAAAGCATGAAGTTGGCTTTGGAGAAATTTTTTACAGTGGTTTCCTTAATGGGGGGTGGGGGCAGGATGTGGATATCTAGGGTGATTAGCTTATGGTCGGATCGAAGCAACAAGGATTTGACTTCAGGTGTGGAACACCGGTCACTCATGTTGATAATGACTAGGTCTAGTATATTGTTGTCCCTGGTGGGGGTGTGGATAAGTTGATTCAGGGTATTGGAATTTATGAATTCCAGAAAGCGTTGAGCGAAGGAGTTGGTACATAAGTAGTTTTCCCAGTTAATGGTGGGGTAGTTGAAATCGCCCACAATTAGGGTGTTTGGTTGAGCCCTAATATTTTCCAGTATATCAAGAAAAGAGGAGCGGGAATCCAGGGGCATGTTGGGGGATCTGCAGCAAGCTACAATTTGGATTGCAGTTTTGCCCAGAGTTAGTTGCACTACATTATAAAGCTGCCCCAGGTTCCTGCCACCTCATGTAATCTTCTAAACTAACCTGAAATGCTGCAGCTAACAGTGCCAGTGACCCATATCACTGCCATAATATCCAAGTGAAACTGGACCCTACTTCTAAAAGTCATACATATACCAACCACCTTCTATCAGCCCAAAGTGCAAGTCATCTGATGCAGTGGCTCCTCGCTCTAAACACCTTAACCTGGTATGTAACATTAGACAACCTACTTAAGGGACAGATTGTTTTTCAACAGATCCCACACCTAAGAATTCCCCCATGTCAACAGCACATTTCAGTGGCCCTCTTCAAACAGTCTGACAACTGAATGCAAGTACATTACTTGTAATTAACTCCACCTTGACCAACTGACTGCTTTACCCTTTCTCAAGCCAACCAAAATAACTAAATCTTCCCACTGAGCTTCTTCCCTCAGGCAGCTGCAACACAGGTTTAATCAATCTGACAATACCCTACTATAAGCCTCCCTTATAACAGATACCCCAAACTCCCACAGTAAGCCTAAACAATGCTTAGCTTCAACCTTCTAACTGCTGCACAACCAAGCACAATTTGAACAACTGAATGGGTAACCTGAAAATCACCCCAAAGGTCCCTCCATGTCCCCCTTAAACAAAAGGAACAGGTCCTGCACATGGAAGTAAGGGTAGTAACTTCCTGTGGTCCTATGAGTGTTGTGACTCCATCCCACTTATAAAAACCCCAGACTCCCCCTAACAATTCCCAGCCCTACTTATCCTGCCACAACATGTCTCCTCCTCTCTTGTCCCCCCCCCCCCACTACCCTGAACTGCACACGACACTGGTGCGCCTTAATAAGCTTTCAATGAAATCAGATTACCTGTAACTTCTTGTGCACCGCTGTAGCAACTGGAACTTCCACTCCTGCCAATTCCATTACCTTTGAAATGCCCTTCTGTTGCTTCCTTTGCATTTCTGATGTGTGACCTCATTGCACACCCCTCTAGCAACTGGGGCATCCACTGCAACAACCTGCTTCTACCATCTACAACCTCACTGCGTAGCACTGCAGCAGCTAAAACACCCATCACAGCACCATCATCTGCAAAGAGAAAGACAAATGTGAATCCTCAGAAATGCATTAGTAAAGGTTCCACCTTTTAACCATTTGTTCCATATTATACAGGCAACACTCCTTATCTTGACAATGGAAGGAGAAACCGTCAGGGAAACAGAAATTTAAACCATCCCTACCTCTACCAAAACAGTAGATCACAGAGCCTGTGACAGCATCCCTGTTAGAGGCTTACCTCACATAACACCCCATACCATTGCCAGACATCCAACCCCATAACAATACCAGACTTCCAATGGTTTTCATATGAGAATGGGAAGTGTGAACATAGCAGCAGCACTTACTGTCACGGAAAAGCCACCAACTTCCCCACCCACACAAAGCATCCAGGGACGCTGGTATACCATCCCATCAATTAATTCAAATTATTAACATATTCCCCTCTTCCAAAACTTTCCTCCGACTAAAGCGAGAGGTGAAAGGGGGCTTGCCTAACTAATCACTCAGCCAGATCCTAAAGTCCAACCCAATTTCAATTGTTATGCTTCCAACCCCCACCAACAGACCACTCCAAACTCCCCCTAATTAAACTTAAACACCTGCTTCAAACCTGCCACTGACATCTCATCCTTACCTGTCCCACACACTACTCAAAACTGCACAAAGCCCCATGACCACATAAAATGCCTCACTACTTGTGACCTCACTGCCCCAGCAGCCACAATGCTCCTTGCAGTCACATCCAAGTGACAAGACCACTTCCTTCTGACCACCAGCAGGTACCGACTCTGCATTTCCACCATCTGTGACCTGCTCAAAGCTCCAGCAGCAGCCCATCCACCACAGCAGCATCCCTCAGGTCATCAGTCTGCAAGAGAAATAAATGAAATAAATATTGGCTTTGTATGCATAAAATATTGCTGTTCAGCAGTTGTATTCAGATCTCCACCACAAAAGACTACCGCAAATTTTGGGGATGATGTTGTCAGAAAACTACACATATTTACAACTGTTAAACACATCAACTCATTTGACTTTAGTGGTTCTTTAAACCAGGCTACATACATGAAGTTCTTTTCACATTATATTGGCATAATTTCCTAAGTAAAAACAGTTTGTAATAGCAACCACTAAAAATTCCAGCCTCAGCTGTTGTTCTGTTAACCACTCTGAAACCAGTTAAGCACATCTGCCCCTACTTACTGCTCTTGTGTTAACATGCAGTTTCTGAAGTTCAGAACTAAAGTGGCTGTCCTCAGTGAATTCACTTGTCACCGGTTAGACACGAGAACCCAGAAAACCTCAAACTTAATGAGGAACAGGTCATGTGCATGCTGCATGCGAGAATGTGCCAGGTGAAGGCATTCTAATGCAAAATATCAGTAAGACGTTCCAAGCAGTAATTCTCAAATCTCCCAACTTCATCACTCAAGAATTCTAGACACAACTCACCCCACCCCCACCCCCATTTAGCTGCTGCAAATAATGAGCTGAAATCCGTCCCAGCCACCACCTCTGGGCAGGAATAAACACTTACTGTAAAATCGCAGTAAATTGCATGCCATCCTCCCTCTCAATTTCATCAAGAAAATGCATACTTCCAGATAACTGCCATTTTATAAAAGCAAGTAAATTCTTAAGGCAACCAACATATGAACCTGTACTTCCTAAAAGGATTTGTAGTAAATCATGGAGGATTATAGCCTGTCAATAATGAGGAACATTAACAATCTCACTTCTCGTGATTTGAGTGCATCATAACAAGGTAGACAAGTAACAGCATACGCAAAATTGACAGCAATAAAGAAGAAATCAACCCCATCATACCATAAACCTTAAGGACATTTAATTAATTCTAGAGAAAACTACCTGGTCACAACTGCAATCTGTCATATAAGGCATCTTACACCACTATACAATAACTTTTAAGGACATTTAACTAATTCTAGAGGAAACTATCTGTTCAAAATGTACTGTGCCATATAAATGACCTTATTACAATATCCCCATGCTTAATTAAACATCCCCCTGTACTGTATCTCTCATAGGTTCATAGGTTCATAGGTTGGTACTAGGCTATCAGCCCTAGGGCCTATACAAGCCTAGCCATAACAATTCCCTGGCTATTTCTTCCCACATTATTTACTTTCCTGGACCCCTGTCTAGCAGGGTGACTGACGTGATCCCTGGGGTGAATTTCCTTTCTCCCATCCAATCGTCAAGGTTCCTCTTGAAGAGGTCCAAAGAGGCACTCTGCTTGACATGTATGGGCAATCTATTCCAGAGTCTGGGGAGTCTCTGGGTCAGGAACCTATCCCTCCAGCATGTTTTGTTTATTGTGATGACAAGGTTTAGATCCCTGGAGCGTGTAGCTCTGAGGGATTGGGATTTCTTTAAGTGTAGCATGTCCAACAGCTCTGGGTTTGACATGGCCTTGTATGTTAAGCAGAGATCACCTCTGAGTAGATGATATGCGACAGAGTATAGCTGGAGTTTTTTAAGGCGGTCAGCGTAGGGCATCTGCTTTAGGCCTGTGATTCTTTTAGTGAGGTAATTCTGAGGCCTTTCCAGTTGTTGCAGATGTCTTGAGAGGTACATACCAAATGGGGCGTTGTATTCTATAATGGGTCTAATGAGGGATGAGTACAGTGGGACAATGACCTCCTTTTTCTGGATGAAAAGCCCTTCGTGATGAGGTGTGCCACATAGAAGGATTTCCTGACTGTTGTGGCGATATGGTTATCGAAGGTGAGACCACTGTCCACCTGTGCCCCTAAGTCTCTTATCACACTTTCTGTGTTTAGTGTACTGCCACCTATATGGTAATTCATGGATACATGTTTTTCCCAAAGGGGATAACAATACATTTCTTGGCATTGAGCTTGAGCCCATGGCTCTGGCACCAAGCATCTGTTTCTGTAAGGCCCTTTTGTAGAGTATCCACATCATTTGGGGATTCAATAATGGCTCCCAGTTTGCAGTCATCTGCAAACTTTGTTAGCCAGAGTCCCTTAGTGTTGACCTGTACTTCAGAGAAGTAGATGCCAAACAAGAGCGGCCCCAGGGCTGAACCCTGATGTACTCCACTTGTCACTTGTCTGGAGCTGGATTTGGAGTCAGCTACTTTTACAGTGTGGGTTCTATCAGTAAGCCATTTAGCAACCCATTGGGTGACATAGGGATTAATGCCCAACTTAGTAAGTTTATCTATGATTCCAGAGTGGGGGATGGTGTCAAAGGCCTTGGCAAGGTCTAGATAGGCTGTGTGGACCACCTTACCCTTGTCCATGGCTCTGGAGACTGATTCAAAGAAGTCAATCAGGTTCAGGAGACAAGATCAGCCCTTCACAAACCCAAACTGGGTGGGGTCCAGTGTTTGAAGGTTGCCAATGTCTTTGTTTATAAGTTCCATGACAATACGCTCCCTGGCCTTGCAGATAAGGCTTGCCAGACTGATGGGACGGTAGTTTCCGGGATCCAAGGTGGATCCCCCCTTGTGGATTGGGATAACTGTAGCTCTGCGCCACTCAGTGGGCACGAAACCTGAGGTGAGGCTATGATTAAACATGACACTTAGGTGAGGTGCCAGTTCATATTGTAGTTCATGTAGTACACAGCCCGGGATGTCATCTGGTCCCATGGATGCTGTATTCTTGGCTTTAGAGAGTGCGTTTTGTACCTGTGTGGCCGTTATTACTGGAATTTGGCAATCTTCTGGTATTGAGATGGGCCATTTAGGGGGTGAGAGGGGGGTGAATTTGGCACTGAATCGATCTGCCAGGATATTGGCAATATCCTTCGGATCAGTATATTTAATGCCATTCTGTTTTAGCTCAGAGCAGATCTGAGCATTGCCATTTAGATTCTTGACATAGTTATAGAATGCTTTGTGGTTGTCTTTGGAATCTTTGGCAATTTTATTTTCGTAACTAGCTTTGGAGGATTTTATGAGGCATCTCAGTTTCTTACTGAGGCTAGTAAGGGAGATTTTTGCATCCTGGGATTTTCCTCTTTTCTGCAAAAGTTTCATCCTTTTGTTGTAAAGTTTGTTTATGGCAGGGGACCACCAGATTGGCTTCCGTTTTTTGGATGAGAGCATTTTGGTTCTATTTGGGATGGCACAATTCATGCATGAGTGGATGTGCTCATACAGTGCCTTAGTGTAGGATTCAGCAGTTGAACTTTCAGTTCCCGTCTGCATGGGTGTCATGAAGTTTGTCACTTCTGACTTGAGTAGCATGAAGTTGGCTTTGGAGAAGTTTTTTATGGTGGTTTCTTTACTGGGGGGGGGGTGGGATGTGGATGTTAAGGGTGATTAGCTTATGGTCAGACCTGACTAACGAGGGGGTGACCATAGGTATGGAGCATTGATTTCCCATGTTGGTAATGACCAGGTCTAGGATATTGGAGCCCCTGGTGGGACTATGGATTAGTTGATCCAGGGCATTGGAATTTATGAATTCCAAGAACTGTTGGGCAAAGGTGTTGGGACATGAGTAGTTTTCCCAGTTAATGGCAGGGTAGTTAAAATCACCCAGTATTAGGGTGTTTGGTTCTATCTTAATATTTTCCAGTATGTTTAGAAAGGTGTAGTGAGAATCTTGGGGTATGGTGGGGGATCTGTAGCAAGCTACAATTTGGATTGCAGTCTTACCTAGTGTTAGTTGCACTTGGAGAATTTCAGAGACATTGTGTTGGCCAACTAGCCTGGTGGTGTGAATATCCTTGGTGAATATTGACACTCCTCCACCTTTAGTGTTTCGGTCCTGGTTTGGTGGCCGAAAAGTGAGGTAAGAGTTGTAGCCTGGTATTGCAGGGGTGCTCTCTGGAGCCTTGAACCAGGTCTCAGTTACGGCATAGATATCGATGTTCTCCATTTTTAGGAGTGCCTCGAGAGAGTACATTTTGAGGTTTAGACTTCTAGCATTGAGTAGCATTACCTTCAGATTTTGCATGCTTGTACCTGTTACGGTGGTGGTTTTGTCCTTTGAAGTTTGCCTAAAAAAGGCACTATAGGGGAGGCAAGAGCCTTAGCCAGTAACCTGAATCCCAGGGGCGACAGGTGCAGACCATCTCTGGCAAAGCATCGTGGTCTGTCAATCATGTCATCCCAGGCAGACAGATACTGGATCCCCTTTGAATGACACCATAAACTTAGCCAATTGTTGAAGTCAATCATTTTATCCTTATATTGTGGTATCATTCTGGGCGAAGGCAGGATGCTACTCAGGGCTAGGGTCATACCTGCCTGGGCCACATGATCCGAGAGCTCTTCCATGTCTCTTTTCATGTAGTCCAGGGAGGTACATCTCAAGTCATTCACTCCAACATGGACAATGACAGAGTCATATTTGTACTTGTTGTGGAGTGACTTGAGTGCATGCGTTATGTGGCGGATCCTGGCACCTGACAGGCAGCTGACTGTAATTTTCTCCTTATTCAACCTGGTGAGAGGGACATCAGTGTGCCAGACTATAGAGTCACCTATGACTAAAGTGTTAGGTACATTGTCTTGCCTTAGGGGCTATTGCTGGGTGGCACACTGGTGTTGTGAACTATGTGACACATTGGTTGTGATTGGTGTTTGTATCACAGTATCAATATAAACTAACCATAATGCTCACTGAATTCCCATATAATGTAACCACAATGTCAAAGCTAACCACGAGCATGTTCCTGCTAATCCCTCAAAAATCATACATATAGTGCAGCCATAAAACAGACCTGAAAGTCCCTCCAGTTCATGAACATGCTCTACTCCCAATGTATTTGCCTAGCTACTTAACATTGTCTAGCCAGTTAAGGTTTTTTTGTTTTTTTTTTATGTGTGTCTGCCTCCCATCAACAGGCGTTCCTACAACACTTTAAACTGTCATTAGAAAGGGATCATCTTAAGGCATAGTGAGTCATGGAGAAGCCCCTTAAATCCTAGCATACCAACTCTGCTGTCTAACACCCCAAGGTTAAGAGGAATGGACCATATGAAGTAACTTTGACACTCTATGAAAATGTACCCTTTTTTTTTTTTTTTTTTTTTGTGAGGAGAAAAGTGCTGTTCTGATGTGAAGCCTGGCAGTGCTAATGACTAACAGTCAATCCTTTTACTGGCAGCAGCTGCGCATGCGCAGCAACGAATGCCTAATCCCAAGCCCGCAAATGACACCCATACTGCTATACAATAAAATTCGCTCATTCCTTCAAAGTCCTCTTGACTAACAGATGACCCCAACAACCAGCCCATGACCATACTCAACTGCACTCCCACCCAACTGCTTGATCTGCACCATAACTTCCAGCTGCACCACGTGTTATGTTTTTTTTTTTTTTTTTTTTTTTTTGTCAAATATCGGATGACCCAAAAACAGATCCCTATTCTTTCTGTATTGGATTGCCAAATGGAACACTCTATTTTGCACTTATCAGACAAACTCCTCAAGGACAAATATGAAAGCAAAGTAAACCTTACTGTCCCAACAAATATGCAGTATCACTCCAACACGCATATGCAGTGAGCAAATGTGACTCACCGGTGCTTCATTGCTGCCTGAAAACATCTTATTCATCACTCAGAAACTGTGCAGCTGCCTACCATCACCACTAATGAACTGAGGAGAAAATCCTGCAAAACTGCATGCTATCACCACTAAAGAGCTGAGGAGAAACACCCTAAAATGACCACCACTTTATAAGCCGCAGAAGCTGTTACCACTGCTTACTACCACCAATGACTGCACCGTGAGGGAAGCCCTCTCAACTCCTCACCTAATCCTGAACGAAACTGCCTAAAACAGCCAGGGAGGGAAATGGTGCCATTAAAACTTAAATAATGACCACAACCTTACACAATAACTGTGGGAGCTATAACTACGAGTCCCTACCACCAATGGTCAAACAGTGAGGGGAGCCAGTTCCACCCCAATGATAATGTAGTACTAAATAAACTTAAACAGCAACCAGCCAACCAAGAACAATCATCACATGCAGCAAGTCAGAGCTTACACCTCTTACCAGTCTAACCTGCAACAAGCAAGAAACACCCTAAACCACCATTTACCAGGGAGGGGGGGGGGGAATATATATATATATATATATATATATATATATATATATATATATATATATATATATATATTAAACAACCACTACCTACTTCCTCTGTATCTACTACAATAGCCTACCTGTCCACCAAAGTACCTACTGGTCATCATGGATGTAAACCTGCCATGTAGCAAGTTTACGCCAAAATGTGGTTCCTTACCCAGTTGCCTTGCATAATTCCCTTAAGCCCATCCCTGACCATACCTCATTTCCTTCCAATCATCCTTCCCTATTTAACCCTTATCTCCCCCCACTCTCTTTACTCCTCCTAATATATTTAACTAAACCCACTCTGAAGATGTCCCAGGACAAACTGGTTTGTTGCCAGACCTCATTTGTTCCTGATTTTCTTGTTATTTTTTCTTCAGCCATGAGCATTTGGCACACACACACACACACACACACACACACACACACACACACACACACACAAATACATATATATATATATATATATATATATATATATATATATATATATATATATATTATATATGTGTGTGTGTGTATGTGTATGTATATATATATATACACATGCATACACCCTACCCAGTCCCAACCCTTGCTACTAATTCTCTATTAATCTCTGGGTTCTCCTCAGTTGATGCTGCTGTTGATAAAAATTCTCACCTTGTTCATCATGACTCTCAAGTATATCATCAGAAATAACATTGAACTGTACTTCACCATGTTGTACATCAGCAGACAATGCTGGTCGGTTTATGTAGGTAAAACAGAATAACCAGTGAGGTGTGGGATTTATCAGCACAATTATGCCATTAGGGTGGGGACATGAATTATGCACTATGTAAACATATTTGTAAGTGTGATACTTTTAAGAAATGTTTATTTTATGCGGTGGAAAAGGTTATCCCTGATGACAGGGGAGCAGTTGGGAAGCTCAGTTGGAGCACAGTGAGTTGTAATGGGAGCTGTTATTAAATGCCTAATCCTCACTAGGGTTGAATTGAAAGTTATCTATTAATAGTGTTTTATCTCTGAGATCACCTAAGCTCTACTAATAAATATTAATAATATGATCTTTGTGAACAATTGAGTTATATTAATTGAACTTTGAAATATGTTTTGAACAGTGTATATATTTTTTGAGTCATATGGTATATGTTTTTTAACTATTTAAAATCTTAAGGAAGTGTTTTTTTTTAATTCTGACAAAGTTCTGGTTCAGAATAGTGATTAACAAAAGCACTACATTTTGTATTAAATTTGTGACTGAGTCCTATGGGCCTTCATGTTCTTTTTCTTTTTTTGGTTTAAATAAAATGCACAATTAATTTCATTGTGCAGGAGACTGAGTCAGACGAGTGAATGATTGAAACAGTTTTGAACGATTCTACCAGGTTTGTACCACACAGTATACTTTCTTACAGTTCTGACAGATAAAGGAGACCATTAGCCTATTTATTCTACTTTTGAAGTGCTTTTAATTGTAGTCATTTCAAAAGTCAAGACTCAGAGTGGCAAGTCTTGAGTGTCATCACTCAGAATATTCCCTTTTTTCTAAGGTATACTGCTCTCAGAGTTGTCATATATAAGTTCAGGGGTGTTGATGGAGGGGCTTGCTGTCTGTGAAAATGAGGCGTTTACAGGAGAAGAGTGATGTTTAACATTTGCTCTTCTCCCACATTTTAGTCTTTTTTTTTTTGCATTTGTGGACTTGGCAATTTAAGTTCCAACACTTTGATAGGGAGATGCTTTTAACATTCTTCCTCCTTCCATTCATTCCTTCCTTCCCTCTTCTCATTTCTCTGTCTGTCCCATCAAGCTGTAAATTCCTTCATAGATTCATTTCCACCATCCATTCCACTACCCATTACATGGGTCCATAATCATTTCTGTGGAAAGGTTTGGCCCTGCTGTCTATCATGTGTGTCTCCCTTTTGCTCCCAGCTTTCCTGTTCAGTATGACCCTTTCACAGCTTCTTAATATCTCCTTTTTCTTCCATCATGCCCCCCCTCCCTTTTCTGGGTACCTGCAGTATTAGTCATGACATCCTGACATTTCCCTCACACATACACATACCTCTATTTGTTTTCTTCTCAACTCCAACCAACAACCTGATGTTCCTCTCACTGAATCTTTATTTTATTGTTTTGTATTTGCTTGTTTGTACCTGTTTAATGGGCTATTCAAGTGGGCATAGCATATTTTCAACATAGATCTGTTAAAGTTCATTGACCATAAATAAAATTTGTATACATAGCAGCATATTTACAATATTCACAAAATTAAAGCAACGTCTGTGGCATGTGTGTAATAAACCACAGTCTATTTTTATGCTCAGAATTAAAATGAGAAGCCAGATAGTCACTATGAAACATGGAAACAGAACATGCCAAAAATAAATAAATAAACATATAGCTACTAGAGAAAATATGAGGAACAATGACTGGTTTGCCTGGTCCTGTGACATAGAGGAATAAAATCATAACTATGACCCACATGACAGGAGCGGGATTAGTAGTCAGGCAGGAGAGAGTGGGAATGAACAGGTTACACTGGTTGTCCCATCCTCATGGGAGGGATTTTGTGGTCCCTGTCATCTAATTTGCTCCTCTGCAGGTAGAGGTCTGCACAACTATGTGTTTATGGAAGATTTTGCTCCTGTGCAGGTAGAGATCTGCACAACTATGTGGTTATAGAAGATTTTTTTCTTGCAGTTGATTATAATTAATTTTACTTTCTTTCTAAGTCCTTGATTTAGCGTGAGATATGAGTTTTGCACTGATGATTACCTTCCCATGTCTGACCTCAGTGGAATGTAAGACATCTAATATCGGAAGTTAACAGAGATGCTGTTCTAAGCTTTGATGTCCATTTGCATCATGGTTTCTTAAACTCTCATTGGTCTTCTTTTTTCACAGATTAAGGTTATGTTTCCTTCCTTGTGAGTCTCCATTATTTCTCACTTTTCCTTTTGTAAGAACATCAGCTAGATGAATATTTGTATTGGAAAATATTGTGCTTTAAACATTATGAAGTTTTATTTTTTTATGACAGAAGGCCATCTTGTTTTACTGATCCTTAATTTATGTCTAAGTTGATGTCTGAACCAAAATATTAAACTTATTAAACTCTTTTCTTTATTTTATCATCCTTAAGTCTGCAAGGAGATATAGTCTCTATAAAAGGGAGACATAAACACATGCATACATTTATCTGATAAGAAAAAAGAGATTTAATTTGTCTGCTTTCAAGGGAACATTTATGACCACCAAGCTGGACAACAGGAATGAAATATTGAAAAGAAAAGAGAAATGTTTTTATCAGTTTACTATCATTATGTTGAAGTGGATTTGGATGAATCCACTTCAACGAAAGCCAGGGGGTCGAATGGTGACAATGTCGAATACGACATTATCGAAGTACAAATCTCGCTCCTATCTCGACCCATGTTAAAGCCCGTTCCATGGTCGCATTCGAGACATACTTAGACAATGTTGGGATTTGGCATTGTCAACTTTCGCAGACATGGGTCAACGTAAGCAGCATTTGACCGAGTCCGGTCCTACATAATGATAGTAAACTGTTTTTATCATAACTTACTAACTGAGGTTTCTTGCGGCTGATGAGAATTAAGTATGGAGGTTTTGTGGGGTATAGCAGACTTTGCCTCCAAGAAAAAAATATTGTGCTCACATTTTTCTTCTGTTTTGTAGCTTGCCACTCTTCACTTTGCCAGTCACATTCAGGACCAATGTAAACGTAGGATTCATGCCGAGTCACTAAAGACAGTTTTGGCAAATGCAAAAATTACCTTCAGTGAACATTCTGAAGAAAGTTATTTTTGCAAGGGAGGCCTGCTCCTCTTCAATTCCATGTAGGGGGACACTCCCACAACCCCCTAAACATATATATTCTTACAATGGGGGTCACACAACAGCAGAGAAAGAGGCAAACTCCATTGTCAATGAATGTAGTTTCAGTGAGTATACTTTGATCATTTTATATTCATCGAAACTACCTTCAGCAACCTGATGTGTACTGTAAACATACTAGTTAAAAATCAAAACACTGAACTGTAATTCGGTCTAATGCAGTGAGGTATCCACCAAGGCCCAAATTTTTATCATACAAAGTACATGAAAAGACTGATACTAAGATGGCAACACACTAAAGAATTAGGAAGAGAAGAATAAAAAATATAATAGGTTTATAGGTTCATAGGTATATACTAGGCTAACAACCACTAGGGCCAATTTAAGCCTAGCCATGCTTCTCAAATCTCTGACAAGTTCTGTAACCTTGATAGGTGTAAGATGAATCATTTACAACTTGCCTGTGTCCATTAGAAAAATAGGTGCCAACCAGGGATGTATTTCCTGTTCCTTATCCAATTGTCCAGATTACATGGATTGGATTAGAGAGAAACTCTGCTTCATATAGATGGGGAGCCTGTTCCAGAGAAGGGGTAGTCTCTAGAAATGTATACCTCTTTCTACAGGATTTCCCATTTATATCACAGGCAAGGTTTAAGTCTTGAGAATGGGTAAGTCTAGTGCTGTTTGTTTTGTGGATATAGAGGAGGCCCATCAGAGTGGGTCTGACAATATCTTGTATGCCATGCACAGATCTCCCCTTAACAGCCTGTAGGAGACAGAATACAGGCATAGGGTTTTGAAGTGGTTTGCATAGGACATGTTCCTTACACCCTGTATTCTTTTAGTGAAGAAACTCTGTGGACATTCCAATTGTTGGATGTTGGTTAGGTACATACCAAAGGGGCATTGTACTCAATGACAGGTCTGATGAATGCTGAATATAGTGGAACAATGACCTCCTTGGACCGAGACACCATACTTTTGTTTATAAGTTGCACAACATACAATGGTTTCCTCACTACTGTGTACATGTGATTGTCAAAGGTAGATTAGTGTGCGTGTGTGTGTGTGTGTGTGTGTGTGTGTGTGTGTGTGTGTGTGTGTGTGTGTGTGTGTGTGTGTGTGTATACCTAACCCCCTGACTAATGTGTTGACTCTTAGGGATGTGCTATCAGTATGATAGTTACCAGGGGTGGATGAATTCCTGAAGGATGCTATTATTCATTTATTGGCATTTAGTTATAGTCCAAGGCTCTGATACAAGTTATTTTTCAGTGTCAGACTTTCCTGGAAAAGATTAATGTTGAGGGGAGATTCTATGACTGCTCCGAATTTGCAATCATCTACAGATTTAGTCAGCCAGAGGACCATGACATTGGCCTTGACTTAAAAGAACTAAATGCCAAAAAGGAGTGGTCCCAGGACCAATTCCTGTGGGACTCCACTTGTGATTGGTCTCTTTTTAGAGGTGGACTCCCAGTTCTTACTTCCTGGGTCCTGTATGTAAGCCAGCTATCTATCCACTAGGTTACATAAGGGTTTATACCTAATCTCTTGAGTTTGTTGACAGTGCCCGAGTGTGGTATTGAGTCAAATGCCCTGGCCAGGTCAGGGTAGGTAGTGTGAACCATTTTACCCCCATCTGTTGCTGTGGTGATCATCTCAAAGAAGTCCGCCAGGGTGCACCCCCGGTCAGTGTATTGATAATCTGGTCCAGGGAGTTGGTGTCTACAAAATCCAGGAATCTCTGTGCCTGCACATTTGGTATTCTATATGATTCTCAACTAATAGTGGTATAATTAAAATTACCCACTTATATGATTTTGATGAGATTTTCTTGGTTTTGATTTGCTATGTCAGAAGTACTTTCAGTTTGGCATTGCCTAAGCAAGGCACTATGTAGGAGGGCAATGTTTTAACTAATATTTGAAAGCCTAGAGGGGAAAGGTGCAGATCATCCCTGGCAAAGCAGAGTGGTCTGTAGACTATCTCCTTCCATGCTGACAAATATTGCACCCCCTTAGAATAATACCAGAAACCAAGTCAATAATTAAGGTCAGTCATCTTCTGTTTGTATTATGGCATCATCCTTAGAGAAGGTAAAATGCTGCTCAATGCTAAGCTCATACCAGACTGTAACATATATTCTGAGAGCTCAGTGATGTCTGTCTTTGGGTCATTTACACCTACATGGACTATGACTAATTCATACTGATAATTGTGTATGTGAAATATGGCAGATCCTGACCCCTGATAAGCAACTGATTGTGTCTTTCTTCTTACTCAGCCAGGTGAAAGATACATCAGTGTGCCTCATAATGGAGTCTCCAATTACCAGAATGTTGGGTTATGTGGTGGCATAAGCATATCTGGCCACAGTATATGTTGGTCTATGTGTCTGCTTTGTATTGTGTGTGATGGGTGCAGCGTGTGTACTACTGACAACCTGATTGACCCTAGGAGTACTTTTATGTGAGAACTTTGCCTCCAGTGACATTGTGTAAACAAATCTCTCACATACTTATTTGAAGGAGAACAGGAGAGCATTTAATGATATTTAAGATTTGCATTACCTTACCTATGAAAGAAATGGTTAGATTTGCATAACAATAACCCTAGCAATTAAAGCAGAGTAAGTATTACTTGAAAGTCAGTTGGAGAAATGACCAAAGCCTTGCTAGACTAAGACATAATGTAAAATAACAGTATAAACATGCATGCTTGATTTTATACCTTTTTTTACCTAACATAAGTTGGGGCGGCCACGGTGGTGCAGTGGTTAGCGTTGCCACCTCACAGCAACAGGTCATCTGGTTTGATTCTCAACTGGGGTGCCTGCATGTCCTCCCTGTGGTCGCGTGGGTTTCCTCCGGGTGCTCTGCTTTCCTCCCACATCCCAAAGACATGCTGTAGGTGGAGTGGGCACTCTAAATTGGTGTGAGTGTGTGCATGTGTGTGCCTTCTGTGGAAGGTTGGGCGCCGGGCTGGCAACTCGACACCATAAAACTCCACTGCCAGTCATGAGCAGACAGGTGATCCACTGTGGCAACCCCTAACTGGAAAAAGCCGAAAGAAGAAGATTTACCTAACATAAGTTATTCTAGCATTGCACTTTTCAACTTGTACAAAAAATAAGTGAAATATCTTGTGACAATGTGAGGTATTGCCAACTATGCCAGAAGAAGTAGGGCAGTGAATGTGTAACATATGGCAGCACAGCTAGCTGGAATTTTGTAAAGAATTATATGTCATTTTCATATCAAGCTGATTTGTACAGATGCTTGTGTTTAAAAATGTATTTGTAAAGTTGCTTGTGTTAAAAGTGTATCAACAGTGTGCCCTGCTGGACAGAAAATAAATACACATGTATATCAGACTGTACTGTATTGCCAACTGTTTAAATGTGTATGTTTTAACAGAGGATATTGGAAGAGAAGAGGTTAAGCTCAGCTCCAGCTAATTTTGAGAAATAATAAGAAATTAAATTACTGGGCCTAGGCCATAAAAATGTTATCTCACAATTTCAAATAAAGCCAGAGATGCAATGTCTGTAAAAAGTATGGTTTATTAGCTCCTGTATGAAGAATGGAGGTGTTTTATGGTTGTATGACTTCCAGTATCTGCAGCAGATCTTAGCAAGGCTCTGTGCATGTATCATTGACACATGGGTGCTAACTCCTGGCAGTTTCTAGCAATGTGGGGTTGCATGGGAATCAGAAGTCAGATGACCAGATGTATGTGTTGTAATTCTGTACAGAAATAATGTTTTAATATTAGGTGAGACAGAAGTTTCAGAGCAGTCTGTTTCTTGGACCCTGACATAGAAGGATCCCTCACCTACTTCATCTTGCCTTGCTCTAGTAAGTAAACCAGGGAGTAGAGACTCTTTAGATTAGTCAGGAAAATATAGTGAGATTAGTTAAGCACCGTTTTTCTTATCTGTGCAAATCTATTCATCTGTGTTATTTTATGATTTCCTGTGTTTAAAACTCTGGTGTTTACTGTAAATAGATATTTCATATTTTCATGTTCTTTAATCTTTTATTGTTAAATATATTTAAACTTTTCATTGTGGCTGGTTCTATAGAGAATGTTTTTAACCTTTGAGGGTACTTGCATCTATCGTTGACACTGTGGCTACTCCTGAAGCCTGGCTGCTTATAGGTTCATAGGTTCATAGGTATTTACTAGGCTAATGACAACAAGGGCCTTTTTAAGCCTAGCCATGCATCCCAAATCTCTGACAAGTTCTGCTACCCTTGATAAATGTAAGCGTGAGCCTAGAAGATGAGCCATTTACAGGTTACCTGTGTCCATTAGAGACATATATGCCAAACCAGTGATCAATTACTGGTTTCTCATCCAATTGTCCAAGTTGCACTTGAATTGGGTTAGTGAGAAACTCTGCTTCATATGGATGGGGAGCCTGTTCCATAAACAGGATAGTGTTTGGGATACATACCTATCTCTCCAGCAGGTCCTATTTATATCACAGGCAAGGTTTAAGTCTTTAGAAAGGGTAATTCGGTGCTGTTTGTTTTGTGGATGCAGAGGAGATCCGTCAGCATAGGGACTGACAATACCCTGTATGCCAGGCATATATCTCTCCTCAAAAGCTTGTAGGAGACAGAATACAGGGATAGGACCTTGAGGCAGTCTGCATAGGACATATTACTTATGCCCTGTATTCTTTTAGTGAGGAACCTCTGTAGACGTCCCAATTGTTAGATATGCCTGGTTAGGTACATACCAAAGGGGGCATTGTACTCAATGATAGGTCTGATGAATGTCGAATACAGTGGAACAATGACTTCCTTGGACTTATATGCCATACCTTTGTTTATAAGTTGTGCATAGAATGATTTCCTCACCACTGTAGACACGTGATGATCAAAGGCTAGATTACTATATATGTGTGTCCCTAAGTCCCTGACTACTGGGTCAACTCTAAGGGGTGTGTTGTCAATATGATAACTCTAAGGGGTGTGTTGTCAATATGATAGTTACCAGGGATGGATGACTTCCCAAAGGATATTATTATGCATTTCTTGGCATTTAGTTTTAGTCCATGGCTCTGACACCAGTTGTATGTCTGTGTTAGACCCTCCTGTAGAACATTTGTGTCAGTGTGAGATTCAATGACAGCTCCTAATTTGCAGTCACCTGCAAATTTAATCAACCAGAGACCACTGACATGGGCCTTGACTTCTGAGAAGTAAGTGCCAAAAAGAAGCGGTGCAAGGACTGATCCCTGAGGGACTCCACTTGTGACTGGCCTCTTTGTAGAGGTTGACTCCCCAATTCTAACTTCCTGGGTCCTGTCTGTGAGCCATTTGGCTATCCACTGGGTGACATATGGGTTTGCACCTAACCTCTTGAGTTTGTCAACAATGCTTGAGTGGAGTATTGTATCAAATGCCTTGCCCAGGTCAAGGTAGGCAGTGTGAACAATTTTGCCCTCATCCATTGCTTTAGTGACCTTCTCAAAGAATTCCACCAAGTTGAGTAGGCATGCTCTGCCCTTGATGAATCCAAACTGGGTTGGGTCCAGTGTCTAGAGGTTTACTATATCTCTACTGGAGATTAAGAGGCCTCTTTGGCCCTCTTCAAAAGGAACCTTGACAATTGAATGGGAGATAGGAAATTCACACCAGGGATCACGTCAGTCGCCCTGCTAGACAGGGGTCCAGGGAAGTAAATACTGTGGGAAGAAATAGCCAGGGAATTGTTATGGCTAGGCTTGTATAGGCCCTAGTGCTGATAGCCTAGTACCAACCTATGAACCTATGAATCTATGGATCATCTCCATGATAATTCTTTCCATGTCTTTACATATAAGACTAGTGATCAGCATTACCATTGATATTAGTATTACATTCACTCAGTATAATTGGAATCCCTTTTAAGAGCCTTATAGTAACTGACTGGTTGCAGTGAATTTACCTTATAGTCTGGGCAAAGTTGGTAGAGCAGGGAATCTGTGCCAGCCTTTCCCAGGTGTGTGTGTGTGTGTGTGTGTGTGTGTGTGTGTGTGTGTGTCTGCATGAAAATTAAATCTCAAACAGTGTGTATGTCAGCTACTTGGAGCAGGGACATGAAGCACTGGTTTCACAAAGAGGGTACTGGAGGACTAGGCATGGACACCGGCTGAGGACTTAACTCTACAACTGTGCCAGTGGGGAGCCTTATTAGGGTCCTGGAGCGAAACAGGTATAAAGAAACCCAGACCCCAGGCTAAATGTGTTCCCTGTGTGCTCTTAAGGAAAACTGTGCTTGATGCAGAGAGGTCTGCATCTGGAAATATTGAGTGTATTGATTTGTATTCCAACTGAACGTCCCTCTCCAGTGTCAGTGGTAAGGATTTGGGCTCCCTGATTACTGGCACAGAGTGGGGATGTTACATATCTTTCCAGAAATTTCTCATCAGTATTCAGCAAAAATTAATGATTAGCAACTCTTCTATACCAGCCTATTACCTTTCCTTTGTTGACACAAATGATGAAGTTGTGGTATTTCAGCCTTTTTAATACTTTTATTGAATATGGAAAGTAGAATGTCCAATGTATACATAATACACGCACACACACACCCACACACACACATGTATATATATATATATATATATATATATATATATATATATATATATATATATATATATATAAATATATAGGTATATAGATAGATATAGATATATATAAATATATATTGAGTTAGCATATGATCACGACTTACAAAATGAAAATGCATAATAATGAAAGCTGACGGTAATTAAACCCAAAGTATAATATATAGCAGGATAGAATGACTGGATTCTTCATGGTATGGTGCGTAATGATTAATTTCTTCTAATGTTTGCTGCAGGTATGACCTATGTAAGTATGCTATCCTGTTATATGCAATATTTGGGTTTCATTACTGATGGCATTCATTATTATGCCTTTTTGGCATGCTGATCTAGATTTTGCAAGCTTCAATCATATGTCAAGTTGATCTTATAAAGTAAACCCATATATATATATATATATATATATATATATATATATATATATATATATATAAGGATTTACCTCATTTCATCGGAATCCCATATTATTGAATCCCAGTTTGTCAACACTGAATATATAGAAATCCCACATCATCGAACAAGCAGAACAACGAAGATCGACCCAGGGTAAGTAACCAGTTACCCCAAAAAAAATACCCAAACTGCACCATCCCTAACCCACCCAAGTGGGGGGATACACCCCTCACACTCTCCCCAACTAAATATACCAACTCTGAGATTGCATTACAGTTGGGAAAAGGGCAAAGTTCACCATCCCACACAACAGGTTACTTACCCTGGAAAGATATTCATTGTTCCACTGCTTCGATGAAGTAAGGTTCGATATTTTGAGTGTTGATGAAATGGGATTCGATAATCTGACATTTCGACAAAGTCAGGTAGACCCATATATATATATATATATATATATATATATATATATATATATATATATATATATATATTTTTTTTTATTAAATACACACGCACACACACATATATATATATATATATATATATATATATATATATATATATATATAAAAATATATAGATAGATAGCACACAGACATGCACAAAACACATGCATTCATGTATATACATACACACACAACCACAAACCCACAAACACACACACTATATATATATATCTGCATCTATACTATCTATATCTTAATATATATATTTATACCTATATATATATATATATATATATATACATATAGAGAGAGAGAGAGAGAGAGAAAGAGAGATATCCCACTGAATAAGGTCAAACAAGCAGATTGTCGACAGGTGTGTGAGACTGACAATCTCCAGGTAGGGGAATATAATCTTTTCTCAGATTGTGTGATCTCAGAGCTAGAATATATAATTATCAAAGGATGCCAGGGTGTGTCCTCCACGTTTTTTTTTTTTAAGTTTTGCATGCACTGAGATTAATTATCAGTGCATGCTTAGTAGTGTGTCAACATGCATAATGTCAATCAATTTGATTCGACATTATGCATGTCAGCTTTACGTTGTATTCAACTAATTTAATTACACCCATTGATAGATAGATAGTCTTAGAGAGATAGATAGATAGATAGATAGATAGATAGATAGATAGATAGATAGATAGATAGATATAGATATAAATATAGATATAGATATAGATATAGACATGAATGTTTCATGAAACACTGAATGCTCAAAAAAGCAAACGTAAAAAAAAAGCAGTCATTTTAAAGTGAATCTAAAATTATCAAAAATGGGCGACACTAAAACTAATTTTTTTTCAGGGGGACAAACCCCTCTGTACCTCCCACAACCCATGCTAATTACATGTACCAACTCTGAGATTACACAAAAGTGGGGTAGGACAAATTCCCTTACCCCACTGCAATGCAACCTCATTAAAAAGGCCACCGACAAAAATATCCATTAAAGAGAGCATTCATTCATATGAGCATTCATTATAGTTTACTTTAGTAAAAAGCATTTGGTCATATGAGTATTTTCTCATCTACAACTAAATATAAAAAAAATATATATATATATATATATATATATATATATATATATAGGGTCTATATTATATCCTCGAACGCTTAAAAAGGCGAACACTGATTAATCGAACTTATTTTCGCGAAACTGCAAAATATCGAAGCAGCAGAAACTCAAATTTTTTCCTAGGGAAAGAATTCGGTTGTCCGTTTCTGTTGCTTCGGTATTTTCAGTGTTATGGTGGAAAGTTACCAGTCGGATTCAGGTAAGTGTGCGGTTGTGTGGATGTGAGTGTTAGGGTGATTTACGTGAGTTAGGGTTAGGGCTCGGGTTAGGTGTGTGTGCGATTGAGTGGACATGAGGGTTAGGGCAGATTTAAGTGAGTTAGGGTTAGGGAGCGAGTGAGGTGAGTGTGCGATAGTAACGGACCTTAGGGTTAGGGTTTGGGTTAAGGTAAGTGGGTAGTTAGTGGTGTGTGCATAGTTTAGTGTAGGGTTAGGTATCAGATTTTAGGTGTATGTGTGTGGATTTCTGTTTCTTTGGTGTGCTTGTGTTGTGTGTATGTGTTTTGGATCAGCGATTTTTTTCCCTGGGAAAAAAATCACTGATCTGACAGTTCGAGATTGTAAGCTTTAGCTTAAATTAGGTCGATCAATCAGCGTTCGCTTTTTTAAGTGTTTGATGATATAATATAGGCCATATGTATACACACACACACACACACACACACACACACACACACACACACACTCACATACACAAACATACATACATGTGTGTATGTAAATAAATATATACAAATATATATATATATATATATATATATATATATATATATATATATATATATATGTATATATGTATATCTGGGGATCACGGACTTTTCCTTTTTACAACTGTTGTACTATATCAGACATGGTATATTTAATAAGAAGTTGACATCAGGGGCTGTATGGGGGCATGTCACAACTCAAAAATTGCGATTATATTTTTATTTAACTTCATCTGGCTATGCAGTGAACTGAATTTTGTCAGAGGACTGATTTTTGATAGTTGTAGTTTGCAGTAGTTGAGAACATAATAATATATACACTATCACACACACACACACACACACACACACACACACACACACACACACACACACGCACACACACACACACATACACGCACATATGCAGGCATACATACACACACTCACATATACACGTGCAGGCATATACACCCAATAACACTAACAATGAACACTGATAAGAAGATAAGAAAAATATTAATTAAATATAGTATAAATATGTTTTTATTTATCCCCACTCTATTTGTACCATCAATCATTCTCATCATTCTACCCATATTATCTATCACAATTACTCAACCCCATTCATACACAACAGAAAAAACTAAACTCTGCATGCACAAAGCATAGCAAAACGCACTCACATCCCACCAAAGCCATATACACATAACTCAAACCCTAGGTCATGTTTGCCAGGTACATAAATATAACTAGATTGTTAGAAAGCAATTTTAAGAGCGAGATGGACTTAAATCTGAACATGTGCATTACTTACAAATAAACTAACTGAAAAACATTACTAACATAGCAATTTATTATTTATGAACACAATCTATATTGTGCTACTAACATAATATCACAATATTTTCTGAGAATGTTAAAAAGCTGTGTAAACCATATCACCTCATGTAATTACCTCATTTCACTGAACTGAATGGGAGGAAGTAATCCAAACTTCCAAGGATACAGACAAATGAAACAGATTGCACTATAGGTTTAGAATGAACTAAATAAATCAGTTCTGACTTGATTAGTCATAAAAAAAAAATTCTGCAAACCTGTAGAATAAGATTAACCTCACTGCATATCACTGCATATTCTACAGCAATCTTTCAATGTATGCTTGTATGTATTTATGTATATATGCACACACACACACATATATATATATATATATATATATATATATATATATATATATTATATATATATCTATCTATATATATACATATATATATATATATATATATATATATATATATATATATATATATATATATATATATATATATATATATATAGAGCTATCTATATCTGTATAATTATATATATGTATGTATATTTGTGTGTATGGATTTATTTTTATGGAATGGTACTAGTATATACCTGCATAATGTTTCACCAAATGATCGACATTATGCATGTTGATATTCCAACATGCATGCATCGAAAATAAATTTTGGCACATGCAAAAACTAAAAAAAAAAAAAAAAAAAAAAAAAAAAAAAAAAAAAAAATGGAAGAAAATATTGAAAGACAGATATAGAAGTAGATATGAATGTTTCATGAAACATCAAATTCTCAATAGAGATAAAGCTCCCCCTCCACTCCACATACCTTGCTAATTATATATACTAAGTTTGAGTTTGCACAATTCTAATGGAAAGGGCAAATTTGTCAACCCAGAGGATCGTCCACTCCATACCGCTTAACATCTTACAGCAAGAAATCTGGACAAAACCATAAATATGTCCAAAAATAGGCACAGTTTTAAAATATTACTCTTACAAACTAAAGGAACAGACCAAAAATAAAAGACAAAAACCTGAATATTCTATGAAGACCTGGATACTTCACAGGTAAGGTCTGAGCCACTACTTTTGTCGACAGATGCTAACCATCTGTTTAGTGGACCGTATAGTGGTGACTAAACAGATGATGACCAAAAATTGTTTGACAAAAGTAGCAGAACCCATATATATATATATATATATATATATATATATATATATATATATATGTAGATAGATGGCAGTGATAGCCACTGGTGGTATAAACTTGGCTCAAGATGATTGAAGGCGAAGCCCCCCCACTAATATTTGTTTAATAGTCATTTAAAACATGAAAATGCAACAAAAACTAAACATTTTAAATGAATATGGGAGGGGGGCTTCGCCCCCCACAACCCCCTAACTATATATATCAACTCCAGGGTCACACAACTTTGGGGAGGGGGGCAAATCCCTGTTAAGTGCCTTGAATACTGGTTGTCGACCAAATGAGCCGTCAACCAAATGAGTTTCGACCATATGAACTGTCGACCATATCAGGTAGACCCGTATAAATATAAATATATATATATATATATATATATATATATATATATATATATATATATACATACATATACATGATCATAGTAATCGTCTTCTAAAAATCAAAACAGAATATGTCAAGCTAATTAATTGATTGCTCCACAACACTGACTATAAATTATTACAAATTCACAGTTTGCATCTGTAATCAGCACACACAGGCAGTTAAATAACAAAACACTATCCCTTACAAACCCACTACATAAACTGAAAAAATGTTTTCCTGCATTAATATTTTACATGGAAACTTTGTACAATGACATTTTGCAATAGACCAAACCATTGGTCAACCAATTCAGTGGTAGCCATATGTTATTTAATGTTTATTTATGTGTGAGCCATATAAAAGTCTGATGATCTTAAAATGGAGCTCTTATACTTTAGGTTTAGGAAATGATTTGGGGTGGGTGACAAATCTATGAGTCTGGAAATCCAGAACTGAGTGCCATAAACAAGATATTTAACTTGTTTTACAAACCAGAACCTAACATTTTACAATTTTAAGGTCTGATTTACTGTTTTCCATTGATTAAACAGGTTTTGCTACTTTTGTTGATAGAGCTTGGTTAGTTTTTGTAGGGTCTTATGAATGGTTTTATAAATATGTGAAGTAGACTGCAGTGTACTCATTTTATCCAGCAGCAAATAAAAAAATAAGTAAAATGTGCTTATATGCATATGTTCTTTTTTAAAAAGCTTTAATTTGACAACTCCCAAACTTTTCACAAAGAATAATATAGAAATAACCCACAGCTAGGTGTGGGTAATGCTGGATTTATCCACGGTTGGTGTGGTTTGGTCATGAGGGCAAATCAGCATTACCCACACCCAGCCATGGGTTACTGCTATTATACAATGATATTATTTAAGAAAAAAGTTACTTACCTTTCTTAATGTCCTTGTATAATGGTGCCATGCTGCTCTTCCTTGTTTTTTCCCAGTATTCTGGGGCTTTCTTGATGTACTGTGCATGCATATGGGACTTACATTCCCATGCTTTCACAGTACATCAGTGCTGTGTAAAGGAAGCAATGGAGAAAGGAAGATATCTGTTGCTTTTTTATGTTTGTTTTTAATTAAAAAAAATGAAATTGGGAGACTTCAAACATACAGATGAGATGGAACAGAAAAAATTTAAGAATAATCAGGTTTGTTTTTATAGTTTTGCATAATGTACCTGATTATCCCTGTATTTTTCTCTGTCTCATCTGTCTCATTCTTTTGAAGTCTCAGGTTTTTGCAAGTGTATTTAAAAAAAAAATTAAAGAAAAGTAAAATTTCTGTAGCATATATTAATACAAGAAAGTCCAGGTAACCGGACTGTTTTCCATTTGTATATGCTCAATTTTGCAATGGGCACATTGGTTGGGCTGACATATCAGCCATTTTTGAATGCTAATGACCAGTCATTGTATAATATATTCTGAACATCGAAAAATAACACCAGTTAGTTACACAAAATACAATGCACAGTAATGTATGACTAAAACACATTTTTAATTTTATCCTACAGCAAAAAAATGTATTACTAGCTTTTTTGTTTATGAATGGATGCACTGTTTGTAACACTGTCACCTATCTATCTTTCTTCGATTGACTATACCACTGGTGTATACTTTTAGTTGCCAGATTAGTACTTTATTATTTGAGGCCTCAACCAGAAATATGTTCACATGGATCAGTATTCTATTCCAGTTAACAATCCAGCAAACAGACAAACAAGCAAGCATATATAATTCATTGGTGTGACTTTTAGATGGATTGATACCATGTTTCTGAAGTAGATTTACTTTGAAATCTTTTTTGCAAATCCAGATATGTTTTCTTTCTCTGTATTTTAGTGGTGCAGTGAGAGTTATGCTATGATTTGTGAGTTTGTCCTTTGGTTATGTTGTGTTAATTTAGTCTTAGGTTACAGAAATAATATCAAGTCTGTTATACATGACCAGCTTAAGCTAGCTGCAGATCATCCCATGACTGGATCACTGAAATTATGCATGTGAAATAGGCATGCATAATCCCTGTGCCAGTCTACAAAGCCCATCATTAAGAGCATTCCTCTTTCACCAAGAGGATGTGCTGTAGTGACCAGACAGCATTGTCTCTGTTTTGCTGCTGATGATGTTTTCTGAGTGTCTAGTTGTGGTCAGTATTGTTTATTTTATATTTAATTTTCTTATTTACAGGGTTGTTTTCACTTTGAACGTAATTAATTTAATTTCTATGGGGTTGATTTGGTGGGGTTGCTGCTTTTTAGGAGTGTGTGTGTGTGTGTGTGTGTGTGTGTGTGTGTGTGTGTGTGTGTGTGTGTGTGTGTGTGTGTGTGTGTGTGTGTGCGTGTGTGCATGTGCGCGAATGTGTGTGTGCCTGTGTGCGTGTGTGTGTGTGTGTGTGTGTGTGTGTGTGTGTGTGTGTGTGTGTGTGTGTGTGTGTGTGTGTGTGTGTGTGTGCGTGTGTGTGTGTCTGTGTGTGTGTGTGTGTGTGTGTGTGTGTGTGTGTGTGTGTGTGTGTGTGTGTGTGTGTGTGTGTGTGTGTGTGTGTACATTAATGATACATAATACTTTACCTTCCAAATTTCATCCTTCTATCCATTTGATGTCCATTTTTGCTTTTTTTTTTACTTTATTAACTTTGGCCCCATTTCTAAAATGGGAGATTTTCACTTTGCACACAATGCAATACACGTAACACATTGTCGGGTAAATGGATGATTGGATCACTGAAATTTTGCATGTGAAATAGGCATGCATAATCTCTGTACCAGTCTACAGAGCCCATCAATAACAGCATTAATTTTTCACCATGAAGAAGTGCTTCAGTGACCATTCAGCATTGCCTGTGTACAATCCATATGAACAGCAGAGGTCATAGTTGTGATGATTTCCTTGGGGCATTTGTACATAATTGTAACTTGTAATCTCAGGCATGTCCACCATTGCTATGCTCAGACATGCCTACTGTTGCTATGCTCAGACATGCCTACTGTTGCTATGCTCAGCACACCTCTTCTGTACTTTCAGTACAGTGCTCTTTTATCCTCAGAAGTGCCTACTTTTCCAATAATTCAGATATTCAACTGCCCCCAAGTGATGTATTGTTGTGCAGACTGCTGCGCTCTTTGTGCTTCTGTACTGCTGTGCATCTTGCTGATGTCACACTGTGCTACTGTGTGACACTTTTTTTGGGCACACACTGTGGATACGTCAGTGACCATGACCCACAGCCACCTTTGTAAACACATTGAAACATCAGGCTACTGCATTTCAGGATTTCTACTCAGACAAGTGCAGGTGTTTGCATCCAGAATTTCTCGGAACTTCTGAGTGTAATGTTTTAGATCTGACCTAAGTATGTATAGCTCTAAAAATATAATTGCCATCTGGTATGGTAAGAATTGCAGTAAGAATATATGTTCCAAATTCCAGTTTACTTAGTGTACATCTTATTTCATTGTGATGTCACATGGCACTTTGCTTGCAATGCATAGTTTGACTTTGCATGATTCAGAGACACTTAGTAGATGGAACTCACCCATCTATGCCTACAAATTACAGCTGACTCTTATAGTGACCTGTAAAAAACACTGCCATCCACAGAGTTTACTCAGCAAGGGTGAGAAATGGAAGAAGATTGCCAGGCCTTTTGTCCATATCATGCGCCTATCCATAGAAAATTTAGAAGTTAACAAACTGCATGTGTTTGGATTGTTAAAGGAAACTGGATTCCCCAGAGAAAACCCACATGAACCAAAAACAGGATACGTAAACCCAACAAAAAAGGCATACCAGCAAAGAACAGAAACTTTCACTGTAATTAGCTTCAGGTCTTCCAGTTAAGCTCTTATTTCCAAAACACAACAGCAAATTTTGCAAGTGAGCTGCAAAACTGTATATGTAGCCAAGATCATTCACTTTCACTGCATGATTGGACGATTCATAGTTATGATTGATTATTATTACAAATAACAGATTTTATATGGCATTGTTTTCTTCTGAAGCCTTTTCACAGTGACAACTATCATTTGCAATTGACATATGCCACTGACTGTGACCTTTTTTCTTATTGAATAGTCACTTAAGACATAGACAAGCATGCATTTATATAAAAGAAAACAAACCATATTAACATGTTCCTAGTTAACAAACATTATACATCACCTGCTTTTCCCCCTGTGGATAGTGGCTTTGGTTCTGAGCTCGACCGAGTCCCTTACCCTTCTGTTACTGACAAGTAGGTAGTCTTCAGATCCTCCACAACAAGAAGGGCAGCATAAGTCAGGGACTATATCAGGTATTATTTTTCATATTTTATTTTACTTTACATGTAGGTTCCCCACATAAGGAATAACACTGAAACTGGGTTACAATGTTTGGTACCCTTTTATACAGTGAGATTACTGTTTTGCTGTTTTAAGTATTTTATTCCTCTTCAGCCTCAGCACAGTTCATGAATATAAAGGTTTTGCTAATATTAGTGTTACATGCACTATAACATACTGAGTAAGCAACTGTAATCATAAATCATTTAAGGTATTTAAATGGGAATGTTGTAAAAAATAACTCATAAAATATTGCCTCAGTTATTTTAAGAATTGTGGATTCACAGCCTACTTCTTTCTGAAAGAGTGTGAATATAATGCTGCCGTGAGAAAAGGCTGCTGCGGTTGTCTAGTGCATTCTATTAAGTTAGTGCTTAATCAATCGTTCTAGAAAAAGAGAATATCAGAAAGCAGAATTGGCCAGAATTACCATAATGACCACTAGCTGCATTAGAGATTCTAAGATGAAGAGATTCTACCAGTGAAGCTTCAAATACATTAATTTTTATTCACTTACGTTATAGCCTCTTGATATGTAGACAAGCTGCCATGGTTGACATCCAGCATCAACAAACTTTGCAATAAATGCAAAAAGTTGCTGTCCAAGAAAAGAAAGACGAAGCCCCAACAATGGAAAAGCACCCTCCTCAGCCTCAACAGGCAAATAAGACAACTTGTCAAATCCTCTAAGGTCTCCTTTGAGAGAAACTTAGCAAGTACAGACAAGGATAACCATAAGGTCTTTTACAGCCACATACATAGCCTAAAAGGTAGGACCCAAGCATGTGCAGAACTAGTGACCAGCAGTATCATACACACTGACCCCACAGAGACAGCAAACCTGCTAGTGGATAGGTGTGGTGAAAATTTCACTCCCTTATCCACTCCTAACTTATCACAAACCTTCCCCCAAACTTCTCCCCCACCCAACATATCTGAAGAGCAGGTCCTCAAAGTCTTGTCCAAGGCAAACAACACAGCCTCTATGGGACCATACAATATCCCAGGCTCTCTTCCAAACAGGCTAAAACATGAACTAGAATCACCATTAAGTACCCTTTTCAATCATAGCCTAACTACAGGCTTTGTTCCTGCAGAATGGAGAACAGCAACAGTCATTCCTCTCCACAAAGGTGATTTAGCAACAGACCCAGAGAATTACTCATCCATAATCCTGACCAGTCTCATCTGTAAGGCCATAGAACATATTATTATGGGCCTGATAAATAAAGACATAGACAACCTCCAAACCCTGGATCCTACACAATTTGGCATTGTCAAGGGCAGATACTGCCTGTTAAGTGTAGTGGACTTCTTTGAAAATATGACCAGGGCCATTAATGAGGGCAAATCTGTGGACACAGCATACCTGAATTTGGCAATGAGTTTTGACACAATCCCACATTTAGGCATTACCGATAAACTTAGCAAATGGAATGTAAACCACTTTGTTGTATGATTGGTTGCCAACCGGCTCATAAACCAGACACACATTATCAAAATGGGTGACTCCACATCAAACAGCAGACCTATTACCAGTGGGGTGCCACAGGGGTCACTGCCGGGCCCCCTACTGTTTGGTATATACTTCTCAGAAGTTCACGTCAAAACTAAGGGGTTGTGGCTGACCAGGTTTGCAGATGACTGCAAACTAGGTGCAATCATTGAATCCCCAAATGATGTCAGTATACTCCAGGAGGATCTCATGCAGACCAAAGGCTGATGTATTAGTCACAGTCTCAAACTGAATGCAAAGGAATGCATCATCATTCCCTTCGGCACAAACAATGTCCCTTCACACTATCAAATCAAAAACAATACCCTAAGTACCCACGAAGTGGTAAGGGACCTGAGATCACAAGTTGACTGCAACTTTAACTTTGACCACCATGTGTCTACTGTAGTAAGGAAGGCTTCTACATAGCACATTTGATTTTTAAAGGCATCACTTTGAGAGCAAAAGAGGTTGCAACCCCTCTCTACATGTCACTAATTTGGCCCATAATTGAGTATAATGCCCCGTTTGGCATGTACTGTACAAAGCACCTGCAGCAACTGGAGAGACAAAGAAGATCAAGGGGCTCCAGCATGTGTCTTACACAGACTGACTAAAGTCACTGTCACTATACCACCTTTTAGGGGAGATTTATGCCTGGCCTACAGAGGAATCCAAGACCCAAACCTAATGAACTTGCTTCATATCAGTAAATCAAATGGGACTGGGGCTACCCATTCCAGGGACCTAAATATGGCCTGTGACTTAAACAGGACATGCTAGAGGGACAGATTTATCTCACAGTGACTGCCGCATCTTTGGAACAGGCTACCAATTCATGTGAAACAGAGCACCTCTATGACACTTTTCAAGAGGAACCTAGACAGGTGCATGGGGCACCATAAATTCTTACTGGGGATAGTGCCCACAACACTCCTGGACATGAGCAGTTAGCACTGAATACAATCTTGGATATTGACTAGCATTTTCATAGTATTACATTGGCATGAAACAGCTAGGATTAAAATGACCTCCAGGTCGATAGCCTAATAATCTCCTATGATCCAATGATCCTATGATCAGGGGCGGCTCGTGCTATCAGACTGCAAGACTGAAGCCCCCCCAGCTGTAAAACTGAAAAAAGAATTTTAAAAATAAAATAATTAGCTGTCCCAGAACTCAAACTGCTCATGCATGCTCGGCAAGTTCCGGGTTTCTGTAAATCCGGACTGCTGTTTAACCAGTCCAAATTACAAAGAGAAGGCATCAGTGTACAGATGCCCAGAAGTCTATGTGGTTTGTAGCTGCAGAGACTGGAAGGGGATCGGACTGCAACATCTGCAGTCATGTTTGTGGGTACAAGGGAAATCAGACTGCAACATCTGCAGTCATGTAAGTGGATAGCTATTGACTGGCTCGCACTGCAAAGGAAGGGAATTTGTATTTATTACAAGGGAAGGTTCGTCTCCAGGAATTAAGCTGCTGTAAGGGAATACACAGGGTGTGTGTGTGTGTGTGTGTGTGTGTGTGTGTGTGTGTGTGTGTGTGTGTAAGTATACCTGGTGACTAGAGTTATTCAGGCTCAAACCCTGTACCTTGAGTGAAGGTAGCAACAGCCTGAATTCCCTACCCACCACCACTTTGTGAAAACTGTCCAGATTTTTGCCTCATATTTTTGTTCTGTTCTGTTCCTCATAAAATCTGTGGATTTCTGGATTTTTTTAATAAGTGAAGGACTGAATTCACTAAATAATGACAGGCATTTGAATTTCAGACTTCATATTCTTCAGAAAATACATGGTAACACAAACACTTTAATTCTAGCAATTTTCTAAGTTTATAAGATCAATATTTGAAAATTTTCCCTATTTTGTGGGCTGTATTCCCCCATTATTAGCTTTGTCCGGGATTTTTGTGCTAAGAGATTGAGAGCTATGGTGAGAATTGAATTCACTAAATGATAGCCATTTAAGTTTCAGTCTTCCTATCTTTCAAGAAACAGCTGATTTGGCATAGTGATATGTTGCTCTGACTGCAGTCCACAGGCTCCTGGGTTCAATAGTTGGCAGTGAAATGCATTGTGGTAACACAACATTTTATTCTAGCAACTTTCCGAGATTATACAAGCAATGTTTAAAATGTGTCCCTGTTGTTTGGGCTTTTGTCCCCCCGCCAATACATTTTGGCTTTTTCCAGATACAGTTCAGTGTTGAGTGGATTTTACAAGGAGAGCTTCATGTGAAGATAAGTTTAGTGCTGCTTATGCTGACTCTGCTTGCATTGTTAATAGCATAACAGGCTGAATACTTGTTTTTGATGCAGAAGGCTGTGGGTTCTACTCCTACATTATGTAGCTGCATTGCTGATACTGTACTGTGTTATACTTTTAAAGAGGGTGTATGCTGCAGTCCTGAGAATGTCCTCTTTGGCAGAGATACCTAGTAACTATGAACCTATCAGTTTTCCATCCATTCCTTATTGCAATATTACCAGCTTATCATTTTTAATGTAACATAGTCAATTTATTTCTCAAGGGCAACAGGCACTTTATTTGTAGATGAACAATGAAATATAAAGTTGTTTGCTAGCAGCAACATCTTCCTTAGTTACAGATCTCTTTAATGTGGAATTGTTTAGATGACTTTTACTTCTGCAGAGATTGTGCATATTTACTGATACTGGTGGATTGTAGAAGTTTGAGTAGACTTGTATGATGGAAATGTTCTGAACTGGGCAGTTTTGACATTATAGGTGCATGCATTTTGTTTCATTATTTACTGGAAAAATGTTCAAAATGATAAATTTAAAACACCATCTAACAACTGTACTGTATTATACAAGGAATATAATTTAATACAATCAGGAAGGTGTTTATTGATTATCTGATCAGCTCAGGTATGCCCCCTCACAGTTTTTTGGTTGGATATGTTCGGTTAGGAACCAGTTAAATCGACTGTCTACAAGCATAAACTTTT
Source organism: Protopterus annectens (assembly GCF_019279795.1). NCBI lineage: Eukaryota > Metazoa > Chordata > Ceratodontiformes > Protopteridae > Protopterus > Protopterus annectens. Next base: position 9,509,063 of record NC_056738.1, on the reverse strand, counting down.
TTTGTTACTGAATATTTTCACTGATTGAGTCTGAATGCTGCTGAAAGTGATGAAGCTAGATTGAAGCAAATACTTCTCTTAGATTTTCAGTTTTTGGGGGGCTATTTATTGTCCACACCTAGGGAGCTAAGTCAGTCATGTAGCATTTCTGCTGCACAATTCTCCTGGCTGAACTATATCTCTCAGCTGTCTAGATTTTTGCAGCATGAATACATTTTTCTTATTATTTTTGGTTTGTTCCTCATAAAATTTGTGGTTTTCTGGCAAAGCATTTCGGAATGAAGTCACTAAATAATGACAGACATTGAGTTTCAGACTTCATACTCTTCAGAAAAATGCATGCTAAAGCAAGATCTGTTATTCTATCAACTGTCTAAGTTTATAAAAGAGCGCTTTTAGTACTGTTTGTTCCCCCAATATATTTGGCCTTGTAAAGATTTGCTGCGTTAAGAGATGGAGATGTACTCGCAAATAAATCGCTTTATAGAATTAGGTATATCCAAACCTCTCAACCGTCCCTGATTTTGGCTCAAAATGTTGCTCTTCCCCTAATAATCCCTCTGCAAAATAGCAATTTTGGAAGAAACGTGGAGGGTTTACAATTAATAAGTAATTGTAATGATCTGAGTTACAGATTACTTTTATTTCAGAAATGCATGTAGATTCTCTTATTTTGTCAGCTGCTCAACTTAACAGTACTAATATTAAAAAAGTGTCCCTTCTTTGACAGGTTCCCAATTGTATTGTGTGGCTATTTTATACTTTTGCATCAGATTTTTGGTCAATTTCTCATAAAATTGTGTTTTTCTGACAAATTAGTGGCAAATAATTAAAGATTGAAGTTAGAAAACAATGACAGATATCTGAGTTTCAGATTTCATACCCTTCAGAAAAATCATACTAATGCAAGACCTAATATTCTATTATCTTTCTAAGTTTATAAGAGCAATATTATTCTTGGGCCTTTGTCCCACTTTTATTTATGTCTTTTTCCAGATTTCTTGCTCTGAGGTTGAGAGGTATGACAAATGTGTCAAGGCCATCACAGTCAGGCAGAGACATTTCAAATTCTGACATACTTGTCGTACCCCACTCCCCCATGTAGTGACTCTGGATGTGTCCATGCAAGGAACAGTTATGCAGTGTAAGTGTGCAGATTATTCCCCCATCCAAGGTAGACACAAGTACTACAGTGGCTTTTCATCTGTCCTTGATTTTGCAGAATGTTCTGGTTTTCTGTCATATTTTTATATTGTTGATTTATGCTTCTTATTATTCAGAAAATGCATGTTGTTGCAGTGCCTGTTGCTCTATGTTTAAGTAGCAATGCTTTAATGACCATCAGGTAAGCTTGTTTGAGATTGTAAGAGGCAAGTAAGCTTTAATAAGCGTACTGTTAAAGAATTATCAACATTGAAATCATTTTTGTTGTTGCCATGCAGAGAATATTTACATAACTAGATAACGTATAAGCCTTAGGTATTGAAATGTATATGATATTATTTGTAATAAAGGACAGGATTACAGTATTTTCAGAAGCTCTTTACATTTGTTAGAGACTTGCAGTCATCTCTGCAGGCTGTACCCATAAACTAAGCAGAATGTCAATCTATCATGTGTGGTCGATAACCTGTGCAGGTTTAAGCAATTTATCGTGAGCTTGTTTCTTGTTTGTTGTTAATTTTTTACTTTGATTATGTTTTCCCTATGAAACAAGTAGATAGTTGTTGTCAGGCAGCAGGCCTTTTTTGGATAAGAAACCTTTTTACAAGTGGGGGTATTGCTACTTTCAGCAGGTTACTTGGTACTTTTATAAAGCTGAATATAAATTGTAATTAGAACTGCAGTGCAAGGAGATGTGGTTTGAGTTGAGTGCTGCTTGTTTTTTATACTTGATTTTGACTGGCATTCCAGTAATGTATTTAAAAAGTAATTTATTTTTTCATGCCTCACAAACTTTTTGTTTCCATGTAGATATTAAGTAAGGTGTCATGTAGCCAATGCATTGAAATATGTTTTCTTCTCCACTTCATTTTGTCTTGATTGGACTCTCATAATGACAGTTTGGCATCCAGGACAGCGTATTTAAAGTCCTAGTTTTTGTGGTTTTGAGCATGGCTCTGCCCATTTCTAGTTGGCCACACCCCATCCCATTGACCCCACCCATTCAGTTGACTCCTCCCTTTGATTTGAAGTCACCAGCCACCACTGCCTATGATCCTATGACTATGAGATCTCAACTTCAGTCACAAAGTCTATCAGATCAGATTGTAACAGGTATTCTGTGAAAATGCTGGGTAAATGCTGATTTCTGTGATCACATGTGCAGAGTTCTGTTAATCAGTGGTACTCAACAGGAAAATACAGTTGTGTAAAATCATACCATAATGGTATATGGGCTTCTCTTTGCTGTTGCAGTATTACTTACAATAGGGATCCCCTACCAAAGGTGGCCCGATGGCCGGCCAGTACACCAAAGCCTTTAGGTTACTAAGAGTATGCCGTACGTCAAATGTATGATCCCCCCATACAGCATAGGGCATAAAGGTGATGTCTAAACATACCATCCTCAGAACTGACACCCCCCAGTAAAAATGACAGTCTAAGGATAAGAGAGGTAACAAGCACATCCAGAAGGGAAAAGAGCCAAAGGGGGGTGACAGACTGAATACTGCAACAGTGAAGAGAAGGGCATCTGCCATTATGGTAAAATTTTACACAACTGTACTTTGTCCTTCCATTTCACTGCTGCAGTATTCCTTACAATAGGGAGAGTAAAAGGGAAGAGGAAGGACCAGGAGAACCCTCTAGGAACCCATGAAGAATGGCCCTAGCAAAGCTAGCTCTAGCCCACATACAACTTATAGTGCCTGGTAAACGTATGCACAGAAGTCTGGGTAGCTACCTCAAGAATAGAGTTAGTATCAAAACCCTTGAAAAAAGCACCAGAAGAAGCCAAAGCCCTAGTAGAATGAGCCTTAACAGAAAAATTACAAAAAGCAATGGCTTTAGATATCCAAGGAGAAATATTTTGCTTGGAAAAAAACAGTCCTAAAGATCTAGGATGAAAGGAAACAAAAAGCTGATCAGATTTGCAAAAAAACTTTAGTCTTGTCCAAATAAAATCTGAGCTGTCTATGCGCATCCAAAGTGAGCAAAACATTCTCACTAGCAGATTGCAGAGAAGGGAAAAAATGGGCAGATGAACAGACTGATTAAAAGACAACTTATTCACCGCTCTGGGCATAAAAGAAGGATTAGTACGAAGGAACACCCTGTCCTTATGGAGCACTAAAGGGCTTGAAGCTTAGTCACCCATCTGGCAGAAGTAAGGACCAACAGACGAACAGTTTTCCAAGAACAAAGCTGCAAGGAAGCTGAAACCACAGGCTCAAAAGAAGCCTGGGCCATTTTCTCCAAAACAAAATTAAGGTCCCAGGAAAGAGGGACAGGTTTACTGGGAGGTCTAATATGAAAGACACCTTTAATAAACTGTTTAGCCTCAAATCTAGAGGCTAAAGGGGTGCTAAAGACAGACAAGCAGAAATAGCTGACAAGTTGGCGTTAACAGAAGAGTATGCCAACCCAGCATTGAGTAGTTAAGATAGAACCAAAGGAACATTCACAAAACGTGGATCCACATTCTGGGAAACACACCAAACACAAAACCTCTTCCATATGGATAAGTAGGATTTCCTAGTAGTGAATTCCTGGTCTCTGGCAGGACCCTAAGCATGTCCTCTGGAAAAATGCATCTATATGGAATTAAAATCATATCATCCACCATGGCAGCTGAATAGTGGACAGGTGGGGAATGAAATGCTTGAAGAGCCAACAGAAGAGCTCTCATCTCTTTGACATTGATAAGGTCTTTCTTTTGTTGAAACAACTAGAGGCCCTGCACTTTTAGAGGGCTTAAGGAAGCTCCTCCCATCCCATGTCTGAAGCAGCTGTGAACACCTCCTGAGGGATTGAGACAACTGTTGAATCCACCACTGAAGTTCCAGCGTGAGGCATGGAAGGAGATGGACTATGAAATCTAGAGGATGAGAGTGCTGAATCCAAACTGACTTCAGAAACCACTGAAGCTTTCTCATGTGGAGATTGGCTAGAGGAAGCATAGGAACTGTGAAGGCCATGAAACCTAAAGCTCTTAGGAATTCCCTGGCTGTAACTGAGGCCAGAGGAAAAAAGGATTGAAAGAAGACAATGAGAGTTAAGGTCGTGGGAAGAGGCAGGGATGCCAGCATTGGAACAGTCTGGATCCTGCATCTCAGAAATACATGATCCTGTGAAGAAGTCAGGAAGGACTTTTGGAACTTTATAGTGATCCCCAGGCTTTGCAAGAGAGAAATGACAAAGTGAAGATGCTGCAGTAGAATCTCTAGAGAGGATGCCTGAAAAAGTAGATTGTCTAGGTAGGGAAAGGCCTGTAGCCCTTCTAGCCTGTAAAAAGCAATCACAGGAGTGAGGCATTTGGTGAATACCCTTGGGGCATTAGAGAGGCCAAAGGACAAAAGAGAACTTAACATGCCAGGAAGCAAAAGAGAAACATAAAATCTTCCTGAAAAGGGAATGAATACAGATATGAAGATAAGCATCCTTGAGGTCCAGGTCCAGAGAAACTAGAAAAGCCTATGGAAGCATTAGAGGAAACAAAGTCTGAAGAGATGACATCTGAAAGGAAGGGACCTTCAGAAAGGCATTTATGTGTGAGAGATCCAGAATGGGTCCCCAAATGCCCTCTCTCCTGGGGACCAAGGACATTCTGGAATAAAATCCCTTTCCATTTTGAGAAACTGGAACTTCCTGAATAGTTTCCTGAATCAAAATACCTTGAAGCACCTCTGGAAAAAAGGCTAATTGTTCCTGAGGGGACTGAGGAATGTAAATGAAAGGGGAAAGAGATTTCCAGACCATGTAATACCATTGGCAAATGATAGAAAGAAACGAGGAATCCTGAGTAATCTTTGACCAAACAGGAAGGGACAGGGAAAGATGAAGAGAAAGGGGAATGTGGCTGAGAAGAACAGGATAGTCAGACAGCGCCTGGTTTATCGGGAAAAGAAGATTTCTGAGCTAAAGGAGTCTGGCTAGCCTTAGAAGGAGGAGCCTTTCTACCACCCTTCTTACCTTTGGGGGAGAGCAAGACTGCCTACGAATAAAGGCCGGTTTATTAGGGTAATTCCTATGGAATTTTGGCACAAGAGAAAAAACATATGTTTTAGATCTTGTAAGGCCTTACCCTTTTCCTGTAGGAACTTAAACAATTCTGCAGCAGCAGCAGCAAACAAATACTTATTATCCAGAGGAATATCAATCAACTTATCCTTAATATCATCGGGCAAAGGCTGAAGCTGCTGCCAGGAATATCTCCTCAGCACAGAGCCAACAGCAGCCTCCCTAGAAGAAGCACCTGCTGCATCATAAATTTATTTAATAAAATGGTAAGCCACCTGAGAAGAAGTGCCTGATAAGGAGGGAGCAGACATCTTCCCCTCAGAGTCAGGAAGGTCAGAAATAACCTGACAGGCCTTAGAAAGAACAGCCAAAATATACCTTGTCATACAGGTCTAATAATTGTCAGCCATAAAAGCAAGGGTAACTGAGGTATATACATTCTTACTGAGTCTTTCCATAGTTCTTCTATCTTTATCAGACAAAAGCAACTTTGGTGAAGGCAGTCACTTTGATGGCTTCTCAGATGCCACAGACACCACAGAAGGGTTAGCAGAGGAGCACTTATAAAGGAAGTTGCAATCATCAGGCACCTTATAAAACCCATCAGTTATTTTGGGAGCAGGGGGCTCAGAATCAGAAGCCTGAGATGCAGTAGAAAAGTCAACCAACAAGGCAACCAGAAAAGGAATAACAGCAGAAAGTCTAGGAGAGTACATTTGCAGATGCTTGTAATACCTCTTCTGAACCTCAAACACCTGGACACAATCCCATTTGAAAAATTCCATCCTTCTGAAAATTGTGTCCCCAAAGCAAATCTCAACAAAAGGAAAGTCAGAACTAGTGGATTCCTCTTCCTCAGAGCCATAGTCTAAGGGAAAAAATCTGGGAATAACAGGCAAAGGATTCCTCTTCCTCCTCAGAGGAATCTTTTTCCCTAAGCCTCTTAAGAGGAGTAGAAGACCACGGGGGAACTGGAACAGAAACTCCTTGAGAAGGCTTCAAAGCTATAAGGGCATTAACAAACCTTGAGTGAAATTCTTCCATTCACTCTGAGGGTCCTTAGAAGCAGGAGAAATGTGCTTGTTTTTAGCTTATTCTTTAAGGGAATATCAGCCTTGAAAAACCCCATATGACACTCTTTAATGGTAGTCGGTACCTCCTCTTTAACTAAAATCTGAAGAACGCCACTAGGCCCTTTGGTAATAATTAGCCACAGTTCCCCATAAACTTATGAAGCGGATGTCTGTAAGGCCTCCAGGGACATGCATTAAGCCAGATCCATGCTGGCCTCTGAAGCAGTCATGACAGAAGAATCCAACAAAGGAGCCAGGTGATTTTCTAGCCTTTCAGTAGCCTCAAAAGAGATGTCTGGTGGAGGTGGCACGGCAGAAGAATCAGACCTAGTTTTCTTGCTTTCTTCTTTGTGGATAGCTTGCCCGCAGACCAGAAAGTTCCTTCCATGGCATCTTTTGACAAAAGCTTAAGACAGTGGTTTTCTAAATATATGATCAAAGAGGAAAGCTGACTTTTCACTGTCTTTGGGACAAAAGCCTGGCAAATAGAACATGACCTATGGTTGTGGGAAGTACCTAGACAAAATAAACACTGCTTGTGACAATCTTTATGGGCAATCTGTCTCTTGCACTGCCATTTACCCTTTCTGGATGACATGTACCCCACAAGCAACAAAAACAAAAGAAAAAGACAGGAACAAAACCCCAACAGGGCACTTATCTATAAAATGGCTTGGTGAACCAGCAACTGAAGCGAGCGTTCAGACTGATGATCAAAGTAGTGGATGGACTGGTGGCAAAGAAGTTCTGAGGATGGAACGTCTGGATGTCACCTTTATGCTGTATGCGGGGAGCATAAGTGTGACATATGGCATACCCTTAGAAACCTAAAGGCTCCAGTATACTGGCTGGATGTCGAGCCACCCTTGGCAGGGGATTGCTGTTGTAAGGAATACTGCAACAGTGAAATGGAGGGACATCTGTCAAGTCCTCCAGTTAGCTCTTATTTCTAATACACAACAGCAAATTTTGCAAGTGAGCTACAAAACTACTACATGTAGCCAAAATCATTGACTTTCACCGCATGTGGCAGTATGCTGCAAGAGATGTACAGCAAGTTTAAAACTGATACTGTAATTTACTTAATATTTATGTAATTACCTATTTTATTAAATGATTTCAATAGGTTGTCTGTGAAGTTATTTTAAGTATATCTATATTCACATTATCCTAATCTGTACCATGAGGAAGAAAGATGTCCATATAAACAGTGGGTTAGTTCTCTGCCTTATACCCACTGTCCATATAAACAGTGGGCATTAAGGCAGAGAACTACCTGTGAATGGGACACGTCCTTTGTAGGATGAATACCCACTCACTCACTCATTCACTCATCATAATGTCATATATAACAAGATTTAGATAGTCAGCTAATCCCTTATGTATTTGGGAAATAAGAAAAAAACAGGAAGATATAGTGAAATTCTACATGGTTGGTAGACTACTGTAATTCAGAGTGTGTTATTCTTAGCGATTCAAATTTATGTGACACCTTATGAAAATGGGTAGCGAATGTTATGTTGTTAGAATCTATCTCTGCACCACGATGCTTCTGTTTCAGAGAAAACACTAAAAAAAAAACAAATTATGACTTTTGTATAGCTGGGGCCATGTAGATTTATCAGATTTAAATGAAATTTGCCTATTAGGACTGCAAGTTCATATTTAAGAAATGCACAGCTGACGACCATGTACCATACTGCTGCCTTGCAGAACTATTACAATGCATACCCCAAGTAAATATCCTATCCCAGGGCTATCTTTGAAGGAAAAAAGAACATGTATGGAAAATGTATTTCCCAGAATGCATTCAGATTGTTTTGAACCAGTGTGTCACAATATGCAATACTTCGGTGTAAAATCTTAAAGTAGAAAGTTAGCAGAAAATATTGTTAGGAAATAACATATAATGGAGAATATCAGAGCTTTTCTGTGTTGTTCACTGTTAAACCCAGAGCAGATCATGTGCCTTTTTTCATTTCAGAATGACACCTCTTCAGGGTGGACATACTTCTTTCATTTCCAGTAGTATTATTTTTCCAAAAGAGAACTTACTGGGCTGACTACATTAGGTTGAGTGAGTTAAGCAGAAAATTAATTGGTATCATGAGGTCAGTGTTTGTTATTTAACACAGGTATGGCATATACGCTGTGCGGCAAAAAAAAAAAAAAAAACATCATTATAACTTCTTAAACCTTACTTTAAACTTAAGCCTTAACTTAAGCCAAGCACAAAGCCAGTGAGTGTAGTGTATCCCCAGTATATATATTGAAATCCCAGTGAGGGACAGCACAATGCTTTGTAATTTGGAAACAAGTAGTTTTTTAAAAGTTATTGCTTTGCCCCATGCCTTCTGCCATTGAGTTTCATCTTTATGAAATATTGATACTATGTGTTCATAATTTTCAAGTAATCCAGTGTATGGCATAGTAATATAGATAATTTCCAGCACTAATTATTAGTCCCAACTGTTGGCACCATAATTTAGCCATGAACCCCAAACCCTAACCCTTAAACTTAAAGACATCTGTAACCTTTACCCTAAACCTATGGTGATTTTTTTTTCCAAAAGAAGAAACATTTTTGCAAAAAAATATTTAATGTACTAATTGTGCATAATTTCAATCATCATCATTATGTTACATAACACAACTGATAATTAATAGCACATACTTTGTAAAATGGCATATTATGGTGGGTGGCATGATTCTCATGACTAAATTCTTTAGACTTCACCTTACATGGGTTATAGGATGACTTATTGGTTATATTCTAAAGGGCAGATGAATTATTTGAAAAACATTTCACCAACGCTGACGTGTCATATATGTAAATTGATGGTCTTTAAGTTTTGTGTCATAACACTGGAATTATAGAAATGATTTCATACTGTGAGATAACTCTACATGAATACATCAAGCTTCTTTTTTTTTTTTTTTGCTTAAAATATGCATAAAACAAAAGGAACGCCAAATATGTCTGGACAGCTGTACATGTTTAACAATTCCTACCTACCCAGAAGGTTTCAAACCTGCATTTGAATTTTAGAAATGGAGCATTCTTTTGGCAATGCACTGACTCATTGTCTCTGTTTTCTTTTACTACTGCACACTGCCTTCTGTCTTGCACTAAACTTTCATTAGGCATTATATCTTACTGCAATGATAGCTGAAGAAAGCAGTAGGAGTAGCAGCAATAGTGACAATCAAAACAGGAGCACTTGTTATTGTAACCCTAGGAGGAGAAGCAGTAACAACAGCAATGGTAGCTGTAATAGCAGCAGTAGCAATGATAGCAATAGGAATAACAGTAGTAATCATAGCATTAGCAGTACTCATAGCAGTGCTGTCCATAGCAGTAGTACAGCAGTAGTTATGGAATCAATAGTGGTAACAGTAGTTATCATAGCAGTAGTCATAGAAGTGCTGACCATAGCAGCACTGCAGTAGTAATAATCATAGCAATAAGGGTAACAGTAGTAAACATAGCAGTAGCAGTAGTCTTAGCAGTGCTGACCCTAGCAGCAGTCCAACAGTAGTAATGGTAGCAATAGTGCCAACAGTAGAAATCGTGGCAGTAACAGTATCCCTAGCATTGCTGAGAACAGCAATAGTGCAGCAGTGACAATGGTAGCAATAGTGGCAACAGTGGTAATCACAGCAGTAGTCCTAGCAGTCCTAACAGTACTGACCATAGCAGTAGTACAGCAGTAATAATTATAGCAATAATGGTAACAGTAGTAAACATAGCAGTAGCAGTAGTCTTAGCAGTGCTGACCATTAAAAGTAGTGCAAAAGTAGTAATGGTAGCAATAGTGGTAACAGTAGTAATCGTAGCAATAGAAGTAGTCTTAGCAGTGCTGACCACAGCAGTAGTGCAACAGTGACAGTGGTAGCAATAGTGCTAGCAATAGTAATCATAGCAGTAGCAGCAGTCTTAGCAGTGCTGACCATAGCAGTAGTACAGTAGTAATAATCATAGCAATAATGGTAACAGTACCAAACATAGCAGTAGCAGTAGTCCTAGCAGTGCTGACCATAGCAGTAGGGCAGCAATGACAATGGTAGTAATAGTGT
>NC_056738.1:9468732-9493732 GCF_019279795.1 Protopterus annectens | reverse complement strand
AGGGAATACCTGAATCCCCTGAAGCCTCAGGTGAGCCACTACAACTGCCATTACCTTGGTAAACACCCTGGGGACTGTGTTGAGACTGAAGGCTAGGGCTCGGAATGGGAAATGACTGGCTCCCAGCCAGAAGCGAAGGAATCTCCTGGAGTTTCTGTGAATCTTGCTATGGTAGTAAGCATCCTGGAGATCTACTGAGCACATCCAGTCACATTCTCGAAGATAAGGTAGAATGGACTGTAGGGCGACCATCCGGAATTTCTGTTTAGTGACAGCGGTGACAGCCAGGTTTAAGGTTGACAGGTCCAAAATGAGTCTGAGGTCCCCCGTCTTTCTTGGCACTAAAAAGAACCTGGAGTAAACGCTTGACCCAGACTGATCAGGGGGACCAGTTCGATGGCTCATTTTTGAAGCAGCTTGGAAACCTCTAGCGCTGTTGTCTCCCTTTGAGCAGGTGGAACATCTGGGAGGCACTTTAGTTGGATTGGAGGTGCAACAAATGGGATGGTGTAACCTCTGGATATTATTTGAAGCACCCAATGATCTGCAGTTATGAACTCTCATATCATTGGGTGCAATAATAATCTTCCCCTGACTGACTCCAGAGTACAACAATCGGGCAACCCCTCAGGGTTGCTGTGCGGGTCTGTCTGAGAAGGGCTCCCTAGTCCCAAAGTTCCTAGGACCCCCTCTGCCTCTGGGCCAGCATCTGTCATGTCCCTCTCTGCCTCTAGGGGACAAGTTGTCCTGAGAGTCCCAGGAAAACTGCGATTTCCAGAACATCATCTTCTTTTGCCCTCTCTGATTCCTGGAAAAGGATCATTGAGGGCTAAAGAAGCGGATTCCGATGGCAGACAAAGTCTTCCCGTCTTTCTCACTCTGGACAAGGGTGTCATGTATGGTCTTCCCAAAGAGAGAAGAACCATCGTAGGGTGCATTCATAAAAGATGCCTTGAAGGGGTCTGCAAACTGATATAGTCTGAGTCAAGCGTGTCACCTCATAGCAACGCCAGTCCCAGCCGCCCTAGCTGCTCCTTCTGTAGCATGAGAAAGGAGACACATGGACATTTTTGACACTGATTTCAGAGTAGACATCTTCAAGGAGAACAGACGCTTGTCCTCCTGTGACAAAGACTCTGGGGGTGACTCAGCTAACTCCATGACTAGGTCTCACTGCAGTCATATAATGCGTGCCGAGTAGTTCAGCGCTCGGATGGAAAATGTCGCTGAAGAATACACTCGCTTCCCCAATCGATCCACCATCCCGGATTCCTTATCCAGAGGGTGAATCAGGGAACTATCGTGAGCCAATTCCCTCTTGGTGGCTGCTGCAACCACCATAGTGTCCACAGGGGATCCTTTATACCATGCCTGTCTGTCAGAGGGTGGAGAGACAATTTTGTCTGGGTGCTTAGGTATTGGTTCTGTGGTGTCAGGCTCTTTCCATGCCCGTGTGGTGATAAGATTCACTAAAGGATCCACCAGCGGGGATACCCAGGAAGTAGATGGGGCCATGCCAAAAGCCTCCAGAAACACTGATTCATCCATAGAAGGTTTTGGGGCTGACCAACCTCCCCTCTGGCAGAGGATCTCCATGATGACTCCAAAGGACCAACTCAAAAACAAAAAAAAAAAAACTGTTAAAAACAACAAAAAAGCAAAGAATATTGAGTCACTGTGTAAATGCTAGTGCTTTTGTCAAGTTTATTAACTCATCTTCATCAGACAATTAAATCAATCCACCATAAACACTTAAATACCCTTCACAAATCACATGACCAAAACAATTAACCACATCACCATTCAAAAATGTATTAAATATTCAAAAAGTTATAAACATATAAATGTATACTTGAAAATATAAAAATATATTAACAATATCAGTGACTTCATTCATCTATTGAGGCATTTAAGTTTTAAAATACAAGAAATAGACCATACATCATTCAGATCTGGTCTAACATATGCTCTTGTTAAAATTTGCCAACGCAATTCCAATTGTTCTAATAATAAAGACGTAGGGCCCCCCCCCCCAATATCTACTTCTACAGTGTCAATAGCTCGGAATAAGAATGAATGATTACAATAGTCCTTGACATGTCTAGCTAAAGCATTTTCGACCTTTCCCTTTCTAATACTATATAGATGCTCATACACCTGCTCTCTTAACTTCCTATCCATTTTGCCTATGTAAAAACTTGGGCAAAATTGGCATTGGGCTAGATATACCACCCTACTCGTATTGCAATTAAACCTGTGCCTAGTAATAAAATCATTGCCATGGACAGAGAAGTTAGCACCCGTCTGCATATATCTGCAGTAGTTGCAGGATTCACATCTATACATGCCCACAATCCTAGGGGATACTGTGTGTTTAAGATCTAAGATATCCTTAAAATTAGTAGCTCATTGAAATACCACCCTAGGCTAAGTTCCAAGCTTGTCCATTTGGTCATTGACTTTAATCAAATTCCAATTGTTATATAAAATATGTTTGATTATTTGTCCATCAACATTAAAAGAAGTAATGAAAGAAATGCTAAAATCAAAATTGTCTGCACGAGCATGTAAACTATTGTTTACAGCCTCTATTTCATTAACCGGTCTACGTTTACTCAATATTGCCTTAAAATAGCCTACACTCCTTTTAGTTCTAACTTCATTAATAATTTCACATATAAATAATATTGGCTATCCCCTCTTCATAAATAATCCCTCAAGGAAATTGCACTCCAAATCAAAATCATAATCTGTAGTGCACATACGGGCAGCCCTCACGCGCTGCCCTTTAACCGCAGACTTCTTCTGATGTCGTGGATGTGCACTACTAAAGTGCATAAACGAGTTGGATTAAGTCGTCTTCCTGTGAATCTTGGCTATATATTGCCCATCAATTACATCCTTACTCAAATCCACATCTAAAAAGGCTATTCTATCATACTGAAAAGTATAGGTAAAAGAAAGGAACTCAGTTGTACTGTTGCAATAATCAATAAAACATATAAATATATCCAAATCTCCCTTAAAAATGAGTGACTGCATGCAGAGACAGCAGGTTTCTAAGAGTTTACGTTATTGGCGGTACCCTACAGGCTTGCAAGCCAGTTCACCTTTCCATTTAGATTTGGTGAAGTTATTTGACCGTCAAGGTTTGGAACTGCTACAACTGCTAATAACACATTATCAAGTGTCCATTGATTTATTAAAGACTGAAATTGGAGCACTTGGTATGGAGATTTGGAATGATTTAGACTTTGACATTTATCAGTTTGATTATGGCTGTATATCTGAGAGCATTCAAAAGCAAATGGAGAAATTTAAAATATTTAAAATTAAAAAATTCGATTGTGATAGTGATGACCCAATATTATTTTTACGTGAAATTATTAATGAAGTTAGAACTAAAAGGAGTGTAAGCTATTTTAAGGCAATATTGAGTAAAAGTAGACAGGTTAATGAAATAGAGGCTGCAAACAATAGTTTACATGCTCGTGGAGACAATTTTGATTTTAGCATTTCTTTCATTACTCCTTTTAATGTTGATGGACAAATGATCAAACATATTTTATATAAAAATTGGAATTTGATTAAGGTCGATGACCAATTGGACAAGCTTGGAACTTGGCCCAGGGTAGTTTTTCAATGAGCTACTAATTTTAAGGATATTTTAGATCTTAAACACACAGTATCTCCTAGGATTGTGGGTATGTATAGATGTGAATCCTGCAACTACTGCAGATATAAGCAGATGGGTGCTAACTTCTCTATCCATGGCAATGATTTTATTAGTAGGCACAGGTTTAATTGCAATATGAGTAGGGGGGTATACCTAGCCCAATGCCAATTTTGCCCAAGTTTTTATATAGGCTAAACGGATAGGAAGTTAAGAGAGCAGGTGTATGTGCATCTATACAGTATTAGAAAGGGAAAGGTCAAATATGCTTTAGCTAGACATGTCAAAGATTATTGTAATCATTCATTCTTATTCCGAGCTATTGACACTGTAGAAGTAGATATTGGGGGGGGGGGCCTACATCTTTATTATTAGAACAATTGGTTAATTGCATTGGAAAATTTTAACAAGAGCATATGTTAGACCACGTCTGAATGACGTATGTTCTATTTCTTGTATTTTAAAACTTAAAAGCCTCAATAGATGAATGAAGTCACTAATATTGTTAATATATTTTTATATTTTCATATATACATTTATATATTTATAACTTATTGAATATTTAATGCATTTTTAAATGGTGATGTGGTTAATTGTTTTGTTCATGTGATTTGGGAAGGGTATGTAAGTGTTTATGGTGGATTGATTTAATTGTCTGATGAAGTTGAGTTAATAAACTTGACAAAAGCACTAACATTTACACAGTGACTCGATACTCTTTGCTTTTTTGATGTCTCCAAAGGAGACATCCTCGAGAGGTGACTTGGGGGAACCTTCTCCTTCATTTAAATCAGTGTCTTCAGTGAGGGACTCAGGGGAGTCCAGGTGCCTCCTTTTGCACTTGTGCTTACGATGACCCTCCTCAGTGGGACTCTGAAGAGGGCTCGTGAGCCATGGGAGGTTCCTCCAGGGAAACCACTTGGGGTTCCTCTAGCACGGGCTGTCCCTGAGACAAAATGAAGGGAGTTGTAACCGAATCCGAGGGAGTCTGGGTGGAATCCAAGGAAACAGACGGGGGTCTTGATCTTTGGGAGAGAACGCTCTCCACCACATCGAACGCCGATGGAGAGCACACCCCCTTAGAGCCTAACAAGGAGGAAGCTCTCCCCGGGTCCATCGTGAGGATGAGATCTGAGGCTAGGGTAGCCGGAGCTCTGAAGGAATGGCTTGGATCTGACAAGGTTAAAGCTGAAGACACATCCATCCCCTCGGGCCCAACTCCCTGTCGCCGAGAGCTGCTTGGATTTGAGCTAGTCAGATCCGAGGAACTCAAGGTAATCACCGGCGTCGAGGTTGAAGGAACCATCGGTGCCGAATCCCCAGCTCCAAAGATCCTCTGATCCATATACCGTGAAACCGCAGGCCAGATTGGGGAAGGAAAAATCGGGTGAAAGAATGGCATGGAGGTCTCCCCTCCAGAGAGAGAGGTGCCTGGCAAGACTCCCATCTGGATTTGGGTTCAAATGAATCTCCTCATCATCCTGTCCATATCCATTTCAGAAAGATTCTGGGTCGAGCGCAAGGACGCGACTGACTCAGATCTGGCTGGTTGCTGGGAGGATCTAGAGGAAGGCCTCAGCTCGGTAGGCTCTGTCGGCTCTTAGGAAAATCTGGGGGAGTGAAGCCAAGGAGAAACAGGTCTCAAAACCTTAGAAGGTGGGCTAGGGAAGGACTCCAGATCTGGAGACCTTTTACAGGGCCTATCCCCTGTCTTCTCTTTGTCTCTCCTTCTCTCTGCATCCTTGTGTCTGTCCTTTTTTTCTCTCCCTTTGGCAACATCTGCTTCAGCAGGTCTAGTGGGAGGGTGAGTCCCAGCCTGGGGGTGGTTGGGTGGTAGTTGTGGTAGAAGTCAAGGCCGAGGCCATAGAAGAATCCAAGGTAGATGCTGGAAGCAGGCCTTTCGCCACAAGTTTGGCCTTTCTGTCTCTAAGGGCCCTTGGATTGAACCCTGCACAAATGCTGCATTGGACGGACCAATGTGCAACACCCAAGCAAACAACACACAGAGTGTGGCCATCTGCTGGTGAAAGCTTATGGCCACACTCTGTGCATTTTTTAAAAGTAGGTTTTGGCTGTTTAGACATCCCAAAAAGCAACAAACAACCACACCTAGTCACCCAAACAAACTACCTGACCACGCACACACTAAGGGAATAGAAGGGCCTACACAAAACTACCTCACTATATATATATATATATATATATATATATATATATATATATATACTTTTTTTTTTTTGACAAAAAAATGATGAACTAGCATTAGGGGGAGGAAAGGGGAAACTAACTGAGAAAACTCGCAATAAACAAATCCCAAAAAGCACTTACAGAACCACTAAAGCTTAGAGCTACGGAGATCAAGATGCTGATGCATGAAGCGGCAAATGAGATCTGAGGGAAGGCAGGAGATGGTGGTATGTTATGGGCATGGGGGAGGAGCTTGGAGCTCAGAGCAGATGCTTGTAAAGTTGCTGGCTTGGATCCGATATGGATCCGAATACCCACAGGTTGAAGATAAAATGAAGTTAACTACTTCAAATCTGATAATAATTCATCCTATGACTTTCATGTTGTCCAGCAGCCCTTTTAATGCTGATGTATTCATTTGGGATGCTAAATAGTGAGTCAGTCTTCTATCATTACAAGAATTTTAATCTGATTGAGGCTTGTACAATGAAGATTCCTTAGACAAGTCATTATAGAGATTTTTGAGATACTTTCTTGGAAATCTTAGACCACTTAGACCAATGG
The DNA here is from genome assembly GCF_019279795.1 of Protopterus annectens. Classification (NCBI taxonomy): domain Eukaryota; kingdom Metazoa; phylum Chordata; order Ceratodontiformes; family Protopteridae; genus Protopterus; species Protopterus annectens. The sequence goes on along the minus strand of NC_056738.1, from coordinate 9,487,308 downwards.
ATGGGTAATCGAAAATTCACTCCTAGTCTGGTTCATACCTCTCAACTGTACAGATTTTCACAGAATGTCCAGATTTTTCCCTCATAGGTTTGGTCTATTTTTCATAAAATTGTGGTTTTCTAGCAAATCATTGAAGAGTTAAGTCAGAAAATAATAACAGACATTTGAGTTTCAGACTTCATATCCTTTAGAAAATTCATACTAATACAAAACCTGTTATTCTATCTACTTTGGAAGTTTGTAAGAGCAATGTTTAAAAATTATCCCTATTTTTTGGTCCTTTGTTCCCCCATTATTTATGGCTTTGTCCAGATTTCTTGCTCTAAGAGGTTGAGAGGTATGGTCTGGTTCCTATGTCTCTGATGGATAGAGGCAGTTAGTAAATCACCCCCCCTATATAAAACAAATTTGTGGGTCACATTTGTGTGGCACAGCTAGGCTTATAAGAGCCCTAGTGGTCATTAGCCTAGTATATACCTATAAAACTATGAACATATGAAGCTTAAGTACAGTGCTGTTAAAGATATCCCAAGTATACAATTTACTGGGTGTGTCCCAGTTCACCTATGCTGGACCAGATTACTTTGTCTCAGTCCATGTATAACTCCAGGATTAGTATAACATCCCTGCTGTCTTCCTTCTTTTCGTCTATACCTCTGCTCTCATCTACTCTGTTAACAATCTTCACCCAACCACCTTCTACCTATGCCACTTAACTCTTTTACCACTGGTTTTATTTATAATTCAAAACTGACCTTTAGCTATCCACCCTTTGTAAAAAACTCAGCACTATGTATTGTGGCATCTATCTTACTGCATAGTAACTTATTTAACTATATCTGTATAGAATATAATTAGTATAAGAAGCCTTACTACTATATGTATAGGGACTATTGTACCTATTTTGACACTGTAAAATTTATTTTAATTGTATTTTGCCTGACATTGTTGATATTCTGTCCCTGGGATTCAGTAAACTCCCTGTAGGCTTTGTGCAAAGCGTACATGGAGTTTACATGTGTGTGTGTGGTGATGAGCAGTGAGTAACAAATCTAATTGCATATTCATGCCGTACACAGTGTTTAAAGATAAATAAGCATGGTTTTGTGGCAGGCAACAGTGTTGCAGGCCAGGAAACCATGCAACACAACACGGACAGCAAACCTGTTTAACTAAGAGCACAGTAGTTTAGCAGGTTTGCACGGAATACCCCAATGATTACCAGGGCTTAACAAATAATATTTTTCATAGCTCTCAGTCTCTCAGTGCAAGATGTCTGGACAAAGCACAACATAATGGTGGGTAAGTGACCTAAAATAGGGAAAGATTTTACATATTTGCTCTTTTAAGCTTAAAAATGTGCTAGAATAGCAAGCAGTTTGTTTGAAGATACATTTTCTGAAGGATTTGAAGTCTGAAACTCAAATATATGTAATTATTGCATGACATCAGTCCTGAGATTATCCCAGTGATATGGCAGAAAGCCACAGGTTTTATAAGGAACAGACCAAAAGATATATAAGGCAAAAGTTTGGACATTCTGCAAAAATCTGGACAGCCGAGAGGTATGATAGTGATAGTTATGTATATGGTCCAAAACACAATACAGGACAGTGTATACTGTACAGAGTATTGTATGAAGTTGTGTAAATGATCTGTAAGGGTACTTGGACTGCCATGTAAAATAAACACTCAGTGGAAGTGTATGTATTGAATATGGACACACAAAAGAATTGTAGGAAGTAACACAGGGAAAGAGCACAGGTGAAACATCTTAATGTACAGCACATAAGGGCATGTCGATGGAAGACAGTTGCAGCAGTAACACCAATCATATATCAATATAGTACAGAAGGGGCAGCAGAGTGAAACTGCATGTTATGTGACTGTCACACAAGATGACATAACAATGGGGAAGATGTCTGTGTGAGATAAGCAACCTTACATGAACAATGCAGAGAACATCTATCAGGGATGTGATATACTGTTGGGGTAGGGAGCATACTGTGAAGCTATGCAAATTGATTTGCCTGAATATGAGTGTAATCTCAGCAAAGGACTCCAGCAAGTGGGACACAGGTAAAGGTTCATGGACAACATTAAAAGAAGCAACCACATTCATGGACAAAAGAATAATATCACCAGTAATCCAATGCCTCTGGCATAACAGATGTGATTTAGAGTGATCAGAGATGATTCTGCACAAATACACTTGTACAACAATTGTAACATGTCAGCACTCTACGAGGGTAATGATGCACACTGTCTGGGCATCATAACATCTGCTGAAGGTGTTAACAGGGGCACTGCTATACCCTCATGCCACATTCTGATCAATACAGTCTAGTTGACTGGTGTGCATGGCAGATATATATGGCACAATCCACATTGTCACAAATCTTACACATCCCAGTAATGTTGTCAAACAGCTATGTATGTGCTGTATGCATCACCGGAACAGGTAGCACACAGGCATCTGGTGTAACATACTCAGTAGTTGTGTTGCATGCAAGGAAGTAGTCAGCACTCTGACCACATGCTGGTGGACATTCCACTTACCATCTACACCAGGGCAAAAGGTCACATACCTATTAGTCTGATTATAGGGCATGATGTCTACATTATACTTGGGTTGTGTGTTTGTTTTCCTGAAGTAACAAATCCCCCCTTGTGTCATTGCAGGTGCTGTCATGGCTGTGGAAGCAATCTTTAGTGTGTGATGATACTATCTGTATTATACTAATATCACAGTTGGATTCAATGATTGCCCACAGTCTGTAGTCCATCAGACAGCTGTTTGAATGCAGGATATGTATGTCATCTGTGATGTCTGTCACTTAAATAATGGACAGGAAATGAGCAGACAGCCCTGATGCAGACCTGATGACTGGACCTGAGATATAGGTAATTTCACACAGTTCAACATATTTAGATGCCACCTATGTGATAAAGTGGTCTACCCACTTAGTGATATAGGTGTTTATGGCCACAACTGGCAGTGTTGAGTGAATACCTCAGTGTCAGTCAATTTATGTCAAGTTCCTTGGGCTTGTCAGGTTCAAAAGGATGATAGTGTTGTCATCTTTCATGAACTCCATGACCTCTTTGAGGACCTCTAACAGATGTAACAGACATGATGTAGCATTAACAGCTCAAACAGCTCTGTTGCACACAGCCAGGATATTATTAGTGTCCATTTAGAAAAGGTCCATGATAACATATTGTTCTACCTCACAGATGAGGAGAGTCAGGATGTGTCTATACATGCATGCATTGAGTATTGTCCCCTTCCCAACTCAGACAGATGCATGTTGATGTATACCCTTCTACAAGAACATAGTCTGTGTGGAGGGTGTGTTGAAGTGTGTATTTAACCTTATCAGGAAGGTGTATGTGATGAGTCATGTGATAGGTGATATGTGATGCTGCCACAGCCCATTAATTCTGTGTGACAGGCCTGGATGAAGGTAAGACAGTTTATACTGGCAACCCTGATCTGGCCTAGGGTTTGAACACAATCCCCCAAGCAGGTATCATTGAGAAATCTCCCAGCTGGGGATTAAACCTTATGTCACTAGATGGGTAACCAATTGGCTCACTGACAGAACACATACTATGAACGTTGGTGAAGCAACCTGTACCAGTAGAGCTGTCACCACTGGTGCATCCCACGGATCTGTGCTTGGCCCTTTACTGTTTGGAATCTGTTTCTCGACACTTCTGGCTAATGTATATGGCTTTTGGCTTACCAAGTTTGCTGATTCTGGCACACTGGCTGCAATCATTCAATCCACCTATGATGATAACACACTACAGTAGGGGCTAACACAGACAAATGATTGGTGACACATTTTACATGGTCTACAAATAAATGCAAAAATGTGTCTTCATTTTGTCCTTCTGCAAAGTGGGAATTCCCTGCTAATTACAGCATTGACAACAGTCCTGCTATACTGAAACCCAGTGATGCAAGTACTAGGAACACACGTAGATAGCAATCTGAATTTTGACCACAGAGTGCTAACACTGGTATTGAAAGTCTCTGCTGTGCACATCATAAGTCATGCCATTATAGTTAGATCTAAGGATTATATTATAGCATTGTACTCACACCTCATCAGAACATTAATATAGAGTATAATGAACATAGTAATCAGGACTGTATATAGAGATCCATGCGATATAACAGAAGTAAACAGGATATATTACTGTGCAGCTAAACTAATAACTGACAACGTTCTACCACAAGAACACAGGATAGTGAGGGAAAGGAAAGGGAGAAATCGAATACCATCATGGAAGTATTGAACAGAAAAAACTATAAAGCAATTAAAGAAGTATCACTATTAGAAGAGTGTAGAAGATGCAACAGATCAACAAAAATACTCAGAAAGATAGATGTGATAAAAACAATGCACAGTATTAGAACAGATTAAGATCTATCATGCAGTATCGCAAATAACAAACTAAAAATCTTAGCACAGATGGAAAAACATAGAAGATATGCAGATAAATGTAAAGAAAAGTACAAGATATTGATGACTCAAAAAATGCTTTACAGAGAATTGGGAAACAAGGTTAAAGGAATTGAGAGACCACCAAAAAAAGAAGAAATATATACATTTTGGAGAAGTATTTATGAAGATCCTGTTGAACATAACAAAGATGCTAAATGAACAGAAGTAAAAGAAAGAATAAGAAGTTTAAAGGTACAGGATATGAAATTGGATTAAGTAACAGCCAGAGAGATCGAAACAAAGTTAAGCAAAGTATCTAATTGGAAACCCCCCAGCCCAGATGCAGTATCTAACTTCTGGTTAAAATTATTAACATCTTTGCACAAAGATTTAGCCATGAGAAAGAACTATTTATATGCACACCCCAAACAGACAATAACCTGGCTAACAACAGGAAAAACAATTCTCCTACTTAAGAGTGAACCTGTAAGCTACCCTAAAAATTATAGACCAATAACTTGCCTTCTGACAACGTATAAACTATACACTGGAATTGATGCTGACAGAGTTTATACTCATTTAGAAGAAAACTCAATTATGGCAGTAGAACAAAAGGGAAATAAAAGAAAGTCATATGAAACAAAGGATCATTTGTTGTTAAATAAAGTCATAGTGGAGAACTGTAAAAAGGGGAAGAATCTAAGTATGGCATGAATTGACTATAAAAAAGTATTTGATAGTATTCCACATTCATGGATAAAAGATAGCTAAAAATGTATAAGATGTACCCTACACTAATCAACTATATTACAGTCACCATGAAACAGTGGCAAACCACTTTGCAATTAAGCCATGATAAGGGACAAATTATTATTTCAGGGATATTCCAGGGTGACTCTCTGTCACCACTGCTATTCTCTCTTGTCCTTAATCCATTAAGCTGCCTGCTTAACAGCTTAGGCCATGGCTATAATTTGGCTGCTAGAAAACAACAAAGTGTAAAGACTTCTCATCTTCTCTTTGTCAATGATTTAAAACTGTATAGCTCATCAGATGAGGAACAGAAAGCACAACTGCAAGCTGTCAAAACTTTTTCAGATGATATAAGAATGTCATTTGATCTTGATAAATGTGCAAAAGCAACCTTTAAAGCAAGAAAACTGCAACGCCAGGAAAACATCCATTTGGAACAAGAAGTATGATATAAAAGAACTTGAGCAAGCGAGGGTGTATAAATATTTGGGAATTGATGAAGGATCAGCAATAAAACATGAACAAATGCAAATAAAACTTAGTAAGGAATACTTTAAAAGACTTAAACTAATCCTGAAAATAGCACTGACATCTAGGAACAAAATTCAAGCTATAAACCAATTTTCTCTTCTTGTCCTAACTTACAGATTTGGCGTGATTGACTGACCCTAAAACATGTTGGATAGATTAGACAGGAAAACAAGAAGGATGATTCATGCTCATCAAATGATTTATAAAAATCACTGCATACCAAGATTATACATTCCCTGTTCCAAAGAAGGTGTGAGCCTCCTTGAAATTCATTACATCTATAGATCTGCAATTGTGGGACTGCACACATATCTGCTGACCTCATAAGACCCAAATGTAGTGAAAGTTTTGAAACATGAGAAGAATAAATCTAAGATGACTCCCCTGCTTAGTCTACCAGAAGCCTATCACTGTCAAGCAGGAATGGAAATCAAACCAGAAGAAGATAAAAATCAGGCAGCAACTGAATGTGCCAAAAAACAAAAGAAACAATATAAGTTAAAGGACCAGATGAGAAGGCAAGAAATGTAAAAAATGCATAAATATAAGCATAAGCATAGAAAACTTTTGGAAGAACCTCATGTTGATCAGGAATGAATGCAGGAATGGTTAAGGAGAGGTGAATTCAAACCAAGAGATGAAAGGTTAATAATGGCTGCCCAAGATAGTGGGGTACATACACATTGGTTAACAAAGTCCATTGAACATGTGGGAGAAACAGGCAAATATAGGTTTTATAAAACAGAATTTGAAACAGTTGCACACCTTTTTGCTGGTCATGACATACTAATGACAGAGGGCATAGTAATGTGGCAAGACTGTTGCACTAGGGATTGTGCAAACATTATGGTATTGAAGTGGCTGAAAAACACTGGAAACATGAGCCACAAAGCATCAAAGAAAATGATAAGGTTTACATCACATGGGATCACCCATTAACAACAGTTCAAAAGACAGCTGCTAGAAAACCGGATATAGTGGTCCATGAAAAGAAGACAAAAGTAGCATTGATCATTGAAATCACTACACCCAGCGACTACGGTGTCTTGCATACAGAGAGACACAAAGTCATACAATATCAGGATTTGCAGGCAGAAACAAGAGTAATGTGGAAGAAAGATACCCAGACAGTTCCAATAGTAGTAGGAGCAACAGGTCTTATAAAAAAAACCTACAATCATATTTAGATATGTTACCAATACATGTAACACTGTACAAATTGCAGAAGGAGTCATTACTGGGCACATTGTGGGTGCTGCAATGAGGACTTCTGGCTGACATTAAAGATTGAACCAATATTAATTTCATGAACTTTAATCATAACTTGACTTAGGAATGGGGTCCATTCCCATTATGGTATTATAAACCCAAAGGTTTTGGAAAAATTAATAAAAGTATAATGCTGTCTTTTTAATGTATCTCACCAGACACATGCAGCAGCTACAGAGACCACGGGGGTTTCTCACCAAGAAAAGACAGGGCCTACACACCATGCCATGATGTATTAAATCAGACAGGAGGCCTGGATTAAATGTTGTGTCTTGTTGTGTCTTTTGGCTTTTCCAGTTAGGGGTCGCCACAGCGGAACTCTGGTCCACTAATGATTGGTAGTTGATTTTTTCATGCCGAGTTACCAGCCCTGACGCACAACCTTCAATGAAGGTGTGCCCATTCATGCATGTCTCCACGCAGAAGACACTCTAGCTGAGAATCAAACCGGACAGCATCTTACTGTGAGGTGACAACGCTACTGCAGCACCACCACCGCAGGTTTGGAGGCCTGGATTAAATGATGCAATAAATATTAAATACTTCTTGAAACATAGAAAGTTAACTATTAGGAAAGTGTAATCCACACTTTCCTTTTATTTAGTACTTGTTAATACATTACAGCAGGGTACAATGTTTTGGTATATATACTTTTTAAAGTTGAATATAGCTATAAGCATTTGAATTTTAACTTGGTGAACGTTCTTGAGTCAAAGTGAATTTTTATTGGTTAATTGATTAATTATATGTATAAGGAATGTATTTAAGATGTGCTGTTTGAGTTTTACTGTTTCATTTGTTTTTCTGATGAAGTCTTGGTGAGATGAAAGTGAAAAATTAAATTACTATTACACTAAATCTGTATTTTCCAGTCTTTATTGACCATCAATGCCACTGTTTCAAGTGATTTTTGGAGAATTTTGCTGTGGTTACACTTCATTCTGTTTGTTAATTTTGTATTTAGTGCAAGCACCACAGCTCAAGTCTGACATACATCTCAGACAACACTTTATAGCTGATTACATCAGCAGTTTCTGGTGAAGAAAATATGGCAATAACAGTGTCACACGTGCTAGTGTAAAAGGCTCTCTGTATGTCAAGCAAGTGCATAGACACACACACACACACACACATATGCACACATGCATACACACACACACACACACACACACACACACACACACACACACACACACACACACACACACACACACTTGATTGCAGTGAGAACAGAACCCCTACCTGTCTAAGTATACATATTACAGAACTCAGTGATTTAAGCAGATGCCATGGCACAAGTCTGACTTGTATAGGGCTGCAGGCCAACTTAGAGAGGATGACATCAGCAGTGGATGTAAGAGAGAAGATGTTGAGAGGCCTGTATGATATGGATGTGTAGGCATGTGCAAGTATTAGAATACTGTTAATTCATGGTATTGGAGTGGTAACTGTAGGATACACATTTCTGGCTAGACACACACACACACACACACACACACACACACACACACACACACACACACACACACACACACACACACATGCACACACACACACACACACACACACACACAAACACACACACACACACACACAGTTGACTGCAGTGAGAACAGAACCACTACCTTTTTAAGTACAGAATTCAGTAATTCACACAAGTGCCACTGCACAAGTCTGACTTTTGTAAGGTTGCAGGCCAACTTATAGTGGATAACATCAGCAGTGCATGTCTGAAAGAAGCTGTTGGGAGGCCTGCATGAAATGAATGTGCAAGTATCAAAATACTGGGTTTATGTTAAGCTACCATAAACAATAAAATGCAAATGGATACATTTCAAATGGAAAAAAGAGAAACAAAAAAGCAGCAAACAAGGACATCATCAAAAAGAAATGCATCAAAAAACCATAGTGAGCCAACATCACAAACATAACAACTAAGGTGGGGGGTAGTACCCCTTACACCCCCCAATGTAGGGGGGGTTGCCACCCAACCTCCTGAATATATACACCAACTCCGAGATCACCCTACATTTAAAAGGTTTCCCTTCATTTACCATATGCATCATGTTACTTCCTTGCTGTTGGCCAAATATGGCCATTCGATTAATTTATTTTCATTGCTGACCTTACTCACTGCTTTTTTTGTTTCACTCTTTTCCATTCAAGATTTAGCCTTTCTCATTTTATTATTTTTGGTAGCTGAATATGGACCCCAAAATACTGTTAATACATGGGATTGCAGGGATAACTGTAAGATACATACTTCTGTCTAGACTCACCCCCCCAACACACACACACACACACACACACACACACAAACACACACACACACAGTTGACTGCAGTGAGAACAGGACCCCTACCTACACAGACTACATAATTCAGTAATTTATGCAAGTTCCATGGCACAACTCTGACTTTTTGTAAGAATGCAGGCCAACTTATAGTGGATGATATCAGCAGTGCAGCTTGGAGAGAAGATGTTGAGAGGATGCATGAAATGGATGTGTTGGCATGTGCAAGTAACAAAATACTGTAAATGCATGGGATTGGAGCAGTATCTATAGGATACACACTTCTGCTCTTCTTGATTCATACACAAACACACACAAACTCACACACACACACACACACACACACACACACACACACACACACACACACACACACACACACACACAAACACACACACAGCTGATTGCAGTGGGAACAGGACCCCTACCTATCTTATTACACAGACTACAGAATTCAGTAATTTACTCACGTGCCTCAGCACAAGTTTGACTTTTACAAGGCTGCAGGGCACCTTGCAGTGGATGATATCAGCACTGGATGTAAGAGACAAGATGTTGAGAGGGCAGCATGAAATGAATGTGTAGGCATGTGCAAATATCAAAATATTGTCAGTCCATGGAATTGGAGTGGTAACTTTAGGATACACACTTCTGCTCTTCTGGCTAGACAGACACACACCGTTGACTGCAGTAAGACCATAACCTCTACCTATCTAAGTACTCAGATTACAGAACTCAGTAATTTATGTAAGTGCCATGGCACAAGTCTGACTTTTTCAAGGCTGCAGGATACCTTATAGTGGATGACATCAGCACTGGATGCAAGAGAGAGGATATTGGAAGGCCTGCATGAAATGGATGCATAGGCATGTGCAAGTATCAAAATACTGTCAATTCATGGGATTGGAGTGGTAACTCTAGGGTACACACTGCTGCCTTCTGGCTACACACACACACACACACACACACACACACACACACACACACACACACACTTGACTGCAGTGAGAACAAAACTCCTACCTATTTGAGTAAACAGACTACAGAAGTCAGTAATTTACGCAATGACACCACACAAGTCTGACTTTTGTAAGGCTGCAGACCAACTTATAGTGGATGATATCAGCAGTGCATGTTGGAGGGAAGATGATGGAAGGCCTGCATGAAATGGGTGTGTATGAATGTGCAAGTATCAAAATACTGGGTCTATGTTCAGCTACCAAAAACAATAAATTGAAAATGGCTAAATCTAAAACAGAAAAGAGTGAAACAAAAAAGCAATGAAGAAGGGCATCACTGAAAAGAAATGTAATGAAAGGCCATAGTCAGCCAACATCAGACACAAAACCAGCTAAGGTGGAGGCAGTGCCCCCAACACCCCTCAACACCCCTCAACTATATATACCACACTACAGTGGGGAATAGGGCAAATTTAAAAGGTTTCCCTTCACTTAACGTGTGCATTTTATTACTTCCTGATTGTTGGCCAAATATGGCCATTTGGTGAATTTATTTCCACTGATGTCCTTGTTCACTGCTTTTTTGTTTCAGTCTTTTCCCTTCAAGATTTATCCTTTCCCAAGTTATTCTTTTTGGTAGCTGAACATGGACCCCAAAATATTGTTGATCCCTGGGATTGCAGTGGTAACTGTAGGATACACACTTCTGGCTAGACACACACACACACACACACACACACACACACACACACACACACACACACGCACACACACACGTACACATGCACACATGCACACACAATTAAATGTGGTGAGAATAGGACCCCTACCTATCTAAGTACACATAATACAGAATTCAGTAATTTACATAAGTTCTATGGCACAAGTCTGACTTTTTGTAAGGCTGCAAGACAACTTATAGTGGATGACATCAGCAGTGCATGTTGGAGAGAAGATGTTGGGAGGCCTGGACACACACACACACACACACACACACACACACACACACACACACACACACACACACACACAGTTGACTGCGGTGAGAATAGGAACCCTACCTGTCTAATTACACAGAATACAGAATTCAGTAATTTACATAAGTTTTATGGCACAAGTCTGACTTTTTGTAAGGCTGCAAGACAACTTATAGTGGATAACATCAGCAGTGCATGTTGGAGAGAAGATGTTGGGAGGCCTGGATGAAATGGATATGTTGGCATGTGCAAGTAGCAAAATACTGTCAGTTCTTGGGATTGGAGAATTATCTGTAGGATACACACTTCTGCTCTTCTGGATTGACAGACAAACCTGGTTCAAGGCTCCAGAGAGCACCCCAGCACTACCAGGCTATACCTCATATCATGCTTTTCGGCCCCAAAACCCAGACCGAATCACAAAAGGAGGGGGAGTTTCCATATTTATCAATGATATCCACACCTCCAGGTTAGTGGCATTGCACGAAGTATCGGAGATCATCCATGTGCAACTAACAGTGGGCGAGACTGCTTTTCAGTTTAGAGCATCCTACAGACCACCCTCTCAAAGTCAGGAATCCCACTCGGCTTTCCTGAAAACATTGGAGAACATGAAAATCTCTCCGAACACCATTATATTGGGTGACTTCAACTATCCAAACATTGACTGGGAGCACTACTCAAGCCCCAGCACCTTAGCCCAAAGGTTCCTGGAAATTATAAACTCAAATGCTATGGAACAACTAGTCACCACTCCCACAAGAGGGGACAACATACTAGACCTGATCATTACCAACATGGGGACTCTATGCTCCACACCAGAAGTATATCCCTCATTGGTAAGATCAGACCATAAATTAATTTCACTGGATGTCCACATCCCGACCCCACCCCCAGCCCAAAAAACCACAGTGAAAAACTTCTCAAAAGCAAACTTCTCAATTCTCAAAACCGAAGTAGAATCCTTCAAGGCCCCAGGGCCAGTGGAAACTACAGCCCAAACTGCAGAATCCTATATAAACGCATTCTACGGACATCTCCAGGAATGCATGGATCATGCTATCCCAAACAAAACCAAGACCCAATCATCCAAAGGCAGGCATCCAGTCTGGTGGACCCCTGCCATAAATAAACTGTACAACAGAAGGAGGAAGCTACTATATGATAGAGCAAAATCCCTAATAGGGAAGGCATCTCTGATCAGTACTAGCAAAAAATTACGACCCCTCATAAATCCTCCAAGGCCAGCTTCAAGAGAAAAATTGCACAGGACACCAAAGACAATCATAAGGCTTTTTTCAGTTATGTTAGGAACCTGGGATGCAACTCCCAGACTTGTTCTGAGTTGATTCTAAATGACAAAAAATACACTGAACCCACAGACATCACCAATATCCTGGCAGACAGGTTCAGTGCAAACTTCTCTCCCCCCCCCCCCCAAAAGAGCAAGTATCTATCCCGGCAGAGGGCTGCCTCCCAAACATCTCTGATGCTCAGGTGAAGGCTGCCCTCTCCAAAGCAAAAAACACTGCTTCCATGGGACCAAATGGCGTCCCAGGTTGCGTCCTACATGAACTCCAAGAGGAACTAATCCCTCAAATAAAACAGCTATACAATCTCAGCCTCACTACAGGATATGTGCCCACAGAATGGCGTACAGCATCAGTGGTCCCACTCCACAAAGGTGGCGCCTCTACGGACCCTGGAAACTATCACCCCATAAGCCTGACTAGCTTAGTCTGCAAGGCTATGGAGAGGATCATCATGGAGCTCATAAACAAAGACATTGGGGACCTACAGACACTAGATCCTACCCAGTTTGGCTTTGTCAAGGGCAGATCCTGCCTTCTGAACCTGGTTGACTTCTTCTAAACAGTCACCAAAGCCATAGATGAAAGGAAGGTAGTCCACACAGCCTATCTGGACCTTGCAAAGGCATTTGACACAATACCCCACTCGGGCATCATAGATAAGCTATCCAGCTTAAATATAAACCCCTATGTCACAAGATGGGTCGCAAACTGGCTCAAAGACAGAACCCACAGAGTGAGAGTTGCTGGAGCCATGTCAGACTCGAAACCGGTCACAAGTGGCATCCTACAGGGTTCTGTCCTGGGACCACTCTTGTTTGGTATATACTTTTCTGAGGTACAGGCAAACGTGGGAGGAATATGGCTCACCAAGTTCACAGACAACTGCAAACTGGGTGCCATAATCGATTCTCCAGCTGACACAAACATCCTTCATAAAGGTCTCACAGAGACAGATAACTGGTGCCAGTGCCATGGTTTAAAGCTAAATGCCAAAAAATGTATAGTCATACCCTTTGGCAAAAACAATGTGCCCACAAATTACCACATAGGTGGAAACCCATTAAGTACAGAGAAAGTTATTAGGGACCTGGGGACCCAAGTTGATAGCAATCTCTCCTTTGAAAACCACATTGCCAAAGTGGTTAGTAAGACCTTCTACATAGCCCACCTCATCATGAAGGGTTTCACATCTAGACCAAGAGAGGTAATCGTGCCCCTTTATTCATCCCTCATCAGGCCCATCATAGAATACAATGCCCCTTTTGGGATGTACCTTACCCGACACCTGCAGCAAATAGAAAGACCCCAAAAGTATCTCACCAAGAGGATCAAGGGTCTCAAACAGATGCCATATGCTGCTCGGTTAAAAAAACTCCAGCTCTACTCAGTTGCATACCACCTACTTCGTGGCGATCTATGCCTGACATACAAAGCTATGTCAAATCCAGAATTAATGGACATGCTCCACCTCAGTAAATCTAAATCCCTTAGAGCCACACGCTCGAGGGACTTGTACCTCAGCACAGAAATAAATAGAACTTGCTGGAGTGACAGGTTCATAACCCAGAGGCTCCCTTCGCTCTGGAATAGAATTCCAGTTCATGTGAGGCAGAGCACCTCACTGAATCTCTTCAAGAAGAATCTCAATAGGTGGATGGGGGATCATAGGTTTGTCCCAGGGATTACTCCCGTGTCACTATTAGACAGAGGCACAGTAAACTAAACCTTAAAAAGGGCACAGTATACTCAAATCAAGGGGTGGCGTAAGCCATACAGAATCGGGCTAGGCTTATAATTGCCCCAGGGCAGATAGCCTAGTGTGAACCTATGAACCTATGAACACACACAAACACACACACACACACACACACACACACACACACACACACACACATGCACAGACACAGTTGATTGCAGTGAGAACAGAACCCCTACCTATCTAATTACACAGACTACAGAATTCAGTAATTTACGCAAGTGCCTTAGCACAAGTCTGACTTTGACAAGGCTGCAGGCCAGCGTATAGTGGATGTTGTCTTTTGAATTCCCACACCCTTCACATAGACAGTAATTAATAATTCACTCTGTGCTGTTTTACTGCGTCCCAGCACATCAATAAATGTGAACTTGAAGGGACTAGATATTTATTGTTGCTCGTAATAGGTCTGTTTTCAGTGGGCAACTGTTTTGTTTTGTTTAGCAAATTGCTGTCCATGTTTCTGCTGAAAATTTTTAAATAATGTTTTCAAAATAAATCTAAATCTCTGTGATTATTGTAAAAGTTAAAAAAGAAAGAACTAGTATGCACACTGAAAGTCTGAATGAATGTTTTATTTTAATTAAAAAGACACATCCAAGTATTGGGATATTGGTTTGGCTGGGGGGGGGTCAGTTCATTACCCTGCCTAGGGCCCTATGTGATGATGATCCAGCTCTGTCCTCTAGGTAATATGTAGCTCTAGCTGACTGTGCTTAAAGAAAGAGCATTATTTACTGACATCATAAAATAACATTACCAGTGCTTTTAAGACAATCCATCCATTCATCTGCAACCCCTTTTTCTGATTTTTGCACATAGGGTCGGGGTGTCACTTCAACAGTGACAATCATGTAGAGCCAAGGTTTACACCACTGGGTCATATAGTTAGAAACATAACAATGTTTTGCATTAGTTGCATCACAGGTGGAATTCAAACCCAGTGTGCTTCATGACCCCTGTCCCAGCTTAAAACCTTGGGTATTGGATTTGTTTCCTTTGCTGACACAAACTCTGACTACCTACATGGCTTGTTTCCCCACACTTGTAACAAGTTAGTTTAGTAGCCAACATATTGCATTTCAAAAGCAATAATGAGTTGTTATATACTTGTGATTTACATACCTACATCATAGCTTTAAACGAAGTATCATTTACTAGAAAACATTCAATTGCAGCAACAGGTTTATCTGAACTTATGGAATCATTTTGAAATACTAAATTTCTTATATTAACAGATATGTTCAATGGTTTCTGCTTTACCATGAGTATCAGGCCTTAACCACATTTTAACAATTATGTGTTAGGTCATGCATTTTAGCTGTTACTGTCCTGTAGGTATTAAAAGTCCAGCTATGAAATTTAATATCTTGCAATTCATGGGTAGCACCTGCTCTAGACAATAGTTCATTATTTAAGTTTGTCATAGCCCATGTAATCTGTACCCTCCATTTCTATGCATACATATAAAGCAGCTCTAATCAATTGCGAGGAGAGGATTATTCCATTCATTTTCACTCCAGTTCATTTCTTTGGATTCTACCATATTACAGCAGATAATCCAAACCTCGATTAGTTAAGGCAAGTATGACTCTACATAATCTTCCCTGGGCAGCTGCCTTAAGGACAGTATAGTTTTGATACTCACTAATTAACCGGAATAAATTTTTACTTGCACTTACTGTACATGTGCTCATCTAGACTTGACTAGTTCAGCATTCAAGGAAACAGATATATATATATATATATATATATGTGTGTGTGTGTGTGTGTGTGTGTGTGTGTGTGTGTGTGCGCGTGTGTGTGCGTGTGTGTGTGTGTGTATGTATATGAGCATGGGTCTACTAAATTTTATCAGCAGACCCAAATTTCAATGTCACTAATATCAGAAGCAAAATGTTGACATGTTATTGTACATGAACTGAGCAATAACCATGCTGCATGCAAAAACGAATGAAAAGATTATATATACTAATTCTAAGAATATTGGGGAAAATGTTTGAAGTTTATGTTAAGAAAACCTATATAAACACAAACAGACACACACACACACACACACACACACACACACACACACACACACACTCACATTATTTGTGAAGTCTTGTACAGTTGTCGATCATCTGTTTAGTCAAACAAATTCTGTTGATTAAACAGATGTGAACTAAAAGGAAATTTGACCATATTTAGTTCTTATGTATGCATCTCTCTCGCTCTCTCTCTAGATACATGTGTGTGTGTGTGTGTGTGTGTGTGTGTGTGTGTGTGTGTGTGTGTGTGTGTGTGTGTGTGTGTGTGTGTGTGTGTGTGTGTGTGTGTGTGTGTGTGTGTGTGTGTGTGTATATATATATATATATATATATATATTAATATATATATATATATATATATATGTATGGATTTCTATTACAAGAACGAAAGTTCACAACTTCGAATTTGTAATAGGAAGCCTCACTTACGCGAAAGTTCACTTTAACGAAAGTGAACTTCTGCGAAAGTGCACTTCACCGAAAGTATCGAAGCACAGTGGAGGACATCAAAAACAAGCTATGTCCTCCACTATGGTGCGATACTCATGGACCTTAGGGCTAGGGCACGGGTTAGGGTAAGGGGATAGTTAGTAAAGCTATCCCCTTACCGTAACCCATGCCCTAACCCTAAGGTTCGTGACTATCACACCATAGTGGAGGACATTGCTATGTCCTTCACTGCGCTGCAGTCATCACGGACCTTAGGGTTAGGGCATGGGTCATGGTAAGGGGATAGCCCGTAGGGCTATCCCCTTACCATGACCCATGCCCTAACTCTAAGGTTCGTGAGTACTGCACAGAAGTTCAGTACAATGCCCTTTCATTGTACTGAACTTCGCATAAGTGCACTTTTGATTAAGTGCACTTTCGCTGCAGTGTGCATTCCATACACTATTTCGAAGTTGTGAACCTTCGATCTAGTGTATGGAATCTATATATATATATATATATATATATATATATATATATATATATTTATTTATTTATTTATTTATTTTATTTTATTTTACATTTGTTGACCGGGCTAGTCTAGCTGGATATATGTCCATTTTCAGTAGAGGCCCGGGGAGAAAAGCTCCACTAGTTGAAACAAGTATCATCATAAAAAGGCTTTAAAAGGTTACATTAGAAACATAAGAAGTTATAACAAGTTAAACAGATAATATAAATTGAACATAAGGTTTTTTTTTTTTTTACTATAGTCATATGACAACATATATTTACAAGGTTTTTTTTTTTTTTGTGCAGTGAAAGTTAACAAGGGAAAGGGTGAAGGAAAAAATGAGGTTAGTCTGGATTAGTGCAGGAGCAAAGCCAATGTTTATTGAGATAAATTTTCAGTTGTCTTTTAAAAAGTAGGAAAGAGGTCAAAGATGTGATATCAGAGGGTAGTTTATTCCATATTTTTCCAACAGAGTTAGAGAATAGACAGTTGCCTGCATAATTGTTGGGTTTGGTAATATTAATCTGAAGTTTATTTGAAGAACGTAGTTGCTTCAGGTTATTGTATGGTGAAATAAGGCTGGAAAGTATTGGTGTGTTGGCTGGCTGATATATAATCTTATAAGCTATTAAGAGCTGTTGAAGTACAAGTTGGTTAGGAAGTTCAATCCAGCCTAATTCTTTTAAGTTCAAGCAGTGATGAGTTTGAAAAGGAGATCCTACTGCGAATCGAGCTATATTATAATAGGATCTTGCTAGTTTTTTAATGTTGTTTTTGGAAAGATTAGTGTAAATGGGGGAAGCATAGAGAAGAGTAGAGATTAGGTGAGATCTAGCTATGGTGGACCTTGCTGTAGGTGTTAGGAAAGGTTTGATTCTGTAAAGGGATCCTATTTTTTTATTAACTAATTTTATTGTGTTGTTGATGTGAGGGTCAAAGTTGAGGTTATTATCAATAGTTATTCCTAATAGTTTTGTGGTCAAGTCAGGAGAAATGAGAGTACTGTCAGAGGAGGTAAGAGTGAAATATGGTGGAGTAGATTTACGAGTAGGTGAAAAAAGTAACAGTTTGGTTTTCTTGGGGTTAAGGAGTAGACAGTGGTGAGAGAACCAATGTTCTACAGCGTTAAAAGCTTTTTGAGTAAGAGACTGGAGTTCTGTTTGAGAGGTAGCAGTATAGATTATAGTAGAGTCATCTGCGTATTGTATGCAGGTAGTATATGGGATAGCAGATTGTAGGTCATTAATAAAGATTGAAAATAGAAGAGGGCCTAGGATAGAGCCTTGAGGTACACC
>NC_056738.1:9428732-9463732 GCF_019279795.1 Protopterus annectens | reverse complement strand
AGATGTCCTGAGAACTAGAAGCTTATTAGCTTATTGTCATTGACAGGCTTGCATAAGTGCTTTGTCAGGTAGATACGGATAGTCACATCCATGGCATAAAGAGATAATTGGTTTGTTCCTCGTTTAGTTAATGGTTTGAGTGGTGGAGAACCAATGACAGGGGCAGTAATAGTGATGAAGTAATGCCAGCTTATCTTTTCGGGGAGAAGTTGTGGAACATGGGTGGCTACACCTGGGTCACATTCTCTGGTGGCTTACTAGAATAATAAGGGGCAATTGTTCAGGTGGGTGGGTGGGCAAGCACTTAAAGGAGTGTCACCATGTAGGATATAATCAAATCCCCCTACTGAAAGAAACACATTTGACAATGCAGGTTAGTTGTTTTTCTTCCTTTCTACCTTATGCATTCCCAGTCCCTAGTCCCACTCCTACCTTACTACACCATCCTAGGTGGCTTGCAGCCATACCCTCAGGAGAAATAATACCAGGAATGGAGAATGTAAGTAACAGGATGGTCACCTATCAGCTGATGGTAAGGCTGAACATTTGGAAACCAAGAAAAGTCCAGTACATGTGATAAGTATGTTAAGATTAGTGATATTATGTGAAAAATGGGAAATAAAAGTTGATATTAATTTAAAGAAAGGAAAGTGCAAACGTTTGCATCCAATGTTAGGACACAAGAAGGTGATATAGAAAGGTCTAAACATGATTAGAAAAGAAAAAGTCCAAAATGCTTGGTGCTGACAAGATCCAAACTGGAGGTACACAATAAATGATGTTGTACCTATGAAACCCGCCCTTAGAAATAGGCGGGTTTTTTATTGATTTTGATTGGTTTAGATTTGTTTCAAATATGGTCCTAGGATAATTACAATTTGTCTGAGGAAGGGTTACACCCGAAAGCGCTAACATCTTTTATCTGGCTTCTGGATTTTAACTTGTATTCGTTTTAATAAAGATCTTTTCTACAACAGCAGCATCCTTGTGGAGGTTTTTTCACCAAATGATTAGAAAAGAATGTTGGGACTTTTTCAACAGCTGAACTGTAAAATTAAACTAGAGCTGGGTGAATGTATGGATCAGTAATGTGTGAATTAGGTATCGTGGGTTAAAGAAAGAGAGGTATTTTTTTAAGCTGACACCCTTTTACCTCTTTTTTTTCTACATTTGGCAAACATTCCTTTATGTCAATCACATCTGGAACTGAAGTTAATTGAAATGGGACTCAGGACCAACCTGCCTTCCTAGTTAACTTGCAATAAATAAATAAATAAATAATGCAGTTAACGAATGAACTGATGAGCCTCTCTACTGTTTTAGTGGAATAACAACGCTCAATAAATTAGATGGATTGTGTACATTATTTGCAGTATCGTCATTTGGAGTTTCAGAGATGTTAATATAAATAACTTATGACATTTTTGGTTCATAATTAATATCTGTGAACCATGGAATAGTAATCAGTTCAGTGAGTAACTGGGTAGGGCATAATTAACCGAGATGCTTTTCTATTTTTTTAGTAAAACAGTATGTAAGTTGGTAGGTATGCTGCAAACTGATAGTAAGACATAGTGCATTGACAAAAGAAGATGTGATCAGAGAAAGACGTGGATATTTAGATATAATGTGTGTGACAGTGAAAGTTGAATGAGGGAATTGTAGATGAACGTTAAGTCATGGAAGCTGAAAATTGGAGAAGTGAGAGATTATTGTAAGTAAAAATATTAGCTGAAAAGGCAACAACAGTTTTTATTTATTTATTTTTTTTGGAAGCTGTGAATGAGAAATCTGTGGGTGTAAGGCAAAGTATGAAATAACTGGCAAATGCAATTAATATTGCAATGTATATTTAGTGTGTGAATTGGATGTTCATTATTGAAAATATTTCACCAAATGCTATTCTCATATACAAACAACTGGATTAAACATCTGGATAAAAAGTATTGTATTAGACATGAGAGCTAATATCAAGAAGAAACTATTGCTCATTTACTTTTTGAATGTTTCATTAATAAAGATATCTGGATCTTGATTGCTGACAGATGGAAAATGAACTGTTTTGAAGAAGAAAAATAATTATGTACAGGGTATGGGATATAAACTGAGACATCACTTGAGATACTTTGAGGGTGGTGGATATTTTTTACACTGGCAATGCATTTCTCCATTTAATTTTTCAAAAGTCTTTTTTTGTTTTCAGTCTGCTTATTATTTGGTTGATAAGGTGTTGCTATTACCACATGATTAAGAGATTGTACAACTAGAGAAAAAAGTGCATATTCATAAATGGCAAAACATTGTGTAGGAGTGGTGTTTGTTGAATTAGCATAGAATGCTTTAAGTGTATATTTTCTCTTTCATAAACTGTATTTTTGTGTATTGTGCTAGATTTTATATTGCATGTGGATAGCATTTTCCTAATTTTAATAACTGTTTCCCACATCTTCCTACTCAGATGACTTGTACTACATAACAATTGTACCCATTCGTGCTCCAAGTGACCTTTGTTCCACTGCTTGGTTTTGAGTCTGCTGTCATCCTTGTGTCTACTGTTTAAGTACATATAAAATTTATTCCTTCAGGAAAAATCTTATCTCATTCCATCTTAATTCAAAAATACGATCACTGATATGCACACCTTGTGCATTAAAATTAAATCTGTCTGTGTCATAGAACAGGTCTCTTTGCAAGGTCTCCCATCATTGTCTTATAGCCCCAAAACCTTTCTCCCTTGACCATAACCACAGTCAGTGATTGTACCTCTTAATCCTGGCCTTCCTCAATGAGCTGGCTGCTTGCACAGGTAATACTTCTGACAATGTTAACTGGAACGTCCCTCTCCTGGCATCTCCCTGCCACATCCCTAGCCATGCTAGCTGCTATCTCATTTATACTACATAATGTATATCCATCCATCTTTCCACCTTGATGACCACCTATGTTCACCTCTTCCCCTTGTTTTACTACATCATCATCAACAGCGTAAGTGTATATTTTAACAGGCAACTTATTTTAAGTCAAGTACTTTGAGTCTGAGGAATGCAACTATAGGCCATTAGTAACAAAGTAAACTATAGAGAATAAATATTCAGTTGTTGCACTGCATCTTTTGTGATTTTTATTTAGGTAAGTTAAAAGGTTTGTGTACAGTTTAGCATTGCAGTGACTCTGGCAGTACTGCTGCCATACAGGTGGCCAGTCATTGTTCTTATCTTAATAGATGGATAGGTTTGGTATTTGCGTGAAGCAGATGTAGATGTAGGTATAATAAGAAATGAAAAGCAGGGAACAAAAGAATTATGTAGACCCTCTGCACTGCACTTCAGTGATTGGATAACTTAGACTGTTATTTCAAGTAAAGATAAACACAAGCACATACACAAACGTGCACACAGACAGACACACACACACACACATACACACACACACACACACACACACACACACACACACACACACACACACACACACACACACACACACAAATACACACATACACTCACATACACACATACACTCACATACACACACAGACCCACACACGTACACACCATTAATGTCTGATTTGATTATACAGATCAGTTTGAATTTTTTTTTTAAGGACTGTACAACCATCCCAGTCTACATTTATTAGTTATTTTTTATGTTACTGAGCCAGCTAGTGGAGTAAACCCCAAGTTTTTCTTTTCATTCCCCATTTATGCCCCACTTACATAATAAATGAATACATATACAATGCAAATATGTGTGTAATGCTACTTATCCAATATATAGCATTAACATATCTTCATAACACAGATGGCATAATAGTTAAGGACTTTTTCTCTCATGTACAAGGTGCAAGGTTTGATCCTGACTTCTGACCAATGTCTGTATGGAGTTTGCATGTTCTACTGTCTCTGTGGGATTCCTCCTCCATCCCAAAAACATGTTGAGTGTTTCCACCTTCCACCTTAAACTCACCCAGCAATGGAGTTGCAGACAGCAGCTTAGACTCTAGATTGTGCCTATTGAGGGAAGAGATGTACAGACCAGCTGTACTGGCATCAACTGTGCTGCCTTGTACCTAGACAGAGGAACATCAATTACAGACTGTGTGTTGCGACAGGGCTAGCCACTCAATGATGTAAAAATTGTCTCTAGGTGATTCAGTTGTGTTGATTAATATCACCAAAATGGGCATAGGCATGGGGATTTGCAGGTGAAAAGTGGGTTTAGGATTTGGCTACTCCAACCTATGCCATGGACCCATGCTAACAGTGGGAGGGTCAGCCCTGGGTCAAAAAGCTACTGGCTGGCCAGTGTCCAGTTACTCAGCTTGGTTTACCTAGGATAGCTCTGTTTAGTTAAAGCTGAATGTCAAACCAATCAACCTGGAAAGAAGAATTGCTACACTAAGTATAAGTTCACTGACATGGTACAGCTTGGAAGTGGATGACATGATGGTAATGAGGAAGCTGGACATGCTGTGTATCCAGGAGACAAGATGGAAGGGAAATGGGGTAAGGGACAGGCTTCAGAAGGTGAGGTATGTCACCAAAGTTAGTGACAGACACTTCAGAAGATAGTGAGGGATGTCATCAGAATTAGTGACAAAGGCTTCAAAAGACAGTGAGCTATGTCATCAGAATTAGTGACAGACTCATGGCAATCAGACTACAGTGTAAGGATAGGACACTATTCATAATCTCTGCCTATGCCCTGCAGCATTGTGTGATAGTGAGGAAAAGAGTGCATTCAGACAGCAGTTGCAGGACCTACTAGATAAAGAAGGAGAACATGCTTTGGTATTGATAGTGGTGACCTGAATGCACATATAGGGACAAACAGTGCATGGTATGAAGACTGCCTGGGTCCACATGGATGGGGCAATAGGAATAAAGTATGAGAGGCCATTCTAGACTTCTGTCTTGATGGTGGCCAACACATGGTTCAGCAAGAGAGACAATCACAAGAACACATACAAGAGTGGCCGATATGCAACTAAGGTAGACTTCTTCCTAGTAAGGATAGAGAACTAAGGTATAATCAATAATTATAAAGTCATCCCCATTGACACAGTCTACAGCAAAACCACTGGTTCCGCAATTGTATGCAAGCAGTGGTCAGAGGAGACTCTAATGTGAACAGAGACTAGCTGAAGTCCCAGAAGTTGGCTGGAGAGGAAGCACAATTGTTCAAGGAATTACCCAGGGCTCTAGTACCTCAGGAAGAAGAGGAAATAGGTGGAACTGAAGAAGAATGACAACACCTCAAAACAGCATGTGTGAGGACTATAGAGCAGATAAGTTGCCAAGCTAGTGATTGAAATAAGGTACATAAAGAAAGCAGGCAGTGGAATGCAGAAGTCCAGGAAGCCATTAAAGGAAAGTAGAAGTGCAAGAAAAAGTAGGAGATAGAAAAAAGGATCAGGCTAAGAAGGAATATGGGTTTGCTAATACACAGGCTAAGAGAGGACTGCTTCAGTAAAAAAGTACATGACATTAGAAGTTCTCTAGCAGCTTCTGGAAAGTGACTCAATGGATGGCACAAAGAAACTCTATTAGGTTGCATGGGAATGATAGAAAGATAAAGAAGATATTCAGACAACCCTCATAAGGGATGCCAGCAGCAACCTGCTCACCAGTCTACAGAGCAACAAAGGTAGCTGTACTGCCCCAGACACAGCCTAAAATGAAAGAAGAGGAGGAGCCCACCCTAGAAGAAGTAAGAACAGCACTATTGAAAAGGAATTCAGGGAAGCACAGGTTCAGAAGAGGTCAGAGCAGATATAATCAAGATGCTGGATGAGATAGGGGAGAAATGGCTCCTGGGGGTACTTATAGTAGGCAGAGAAAGGCATATCCCAGATGACTGGAGAATAGGCATACTAGTGCCAGTATACAAGAACAAATGAGATAATCACAACAGTGGGCAGTACAGAAGGATCAAACTCCTTTCACTCCACATGAAAGTTCTGGAGATGGTTATTGATAAACGAATGTGCAGAGTAGTAGAAAGTAAGATGGGAGATGAACAGTTCAGATTCAGATCAGGATGCAGCACAACTTGACCTGATGTTTGCAGTGAGACAGGTAGTTGAAAAGAAGCTAGAGATGACAAAAAGAGTCCAAATGAGCATTCTTAGACTTGGAAAAAGCATATGGCAATGTGCCAAGAAAGCAGATTTGAGCAGTGCTGTGGTGGTTTGAAGTCCCAGAAACAATGGTAGAATTAGTGCAGGCTATATACAAAGACCCAATGACTCAAGTATGGACAGGGTTCAGTGTCACAGAGAGGTTCCCAGTGGGACTGGGTGTGCATCATGTTTCTGAGCCCACTGCTGCTCATACTGGTGATGGGCAACATTAGCAAACTGGTTGGAGAGAGCAGATCAACGAAACTTGCTGTATGCAGATGATGTGACATTACATTACAAACAGAGACTGAGCAAGAACGTCAGCAATGGATATGGGAATGGAATGCAAAACTGAAGGCAAATGGGATGAAACTATATACAGATAAAACAGTTAATGATGGCAGCAAATGGGGGAAGTGAGATGGAAGGAAAAATAGTGGTAGTAAAACAGATTTACAGCTTCAAGTATCTGGGAGGGATGGTTGAGGAGAAGGAAAGTCTGAATTAGGTCAACACTAGAATTAGAGGGCCTGTTGCCGACTGGCACAGAGTGTCAGGGTTAATGTATGACTGAATAATATAAAAGAAGAAGAAACATAAAGTATACAAAACAGTACTGTATGGTACAGAAACCTGTGTAGTAAAAGCCAAGCAGTTGAAGAAGCTATAGGTGATGGAAATGAACTGCCTGAGAGGGGTGGTAGGATGCACACTGTGAAACAGTCAAAGAAATGAGGACATTAGGGCAGAAGCCAAAGTAGTTGCAATTGCAGAGAAGGTCAAAGAAAATAGATTACTGTGGTATGGGCACGTGCAGAAAAGGAGAAAAACTGGTGAAGGAGATTTGAGTCAGACAAGAAAAGGCACAAGTAAATGAGAGTGTTCGGCAAAGAGATGGATGGATGGATTGTGTGATAAAAGACCTGTGATAGTCAGGCATGACTGTTGAAGAAGGTAGAAGAGTAGCATTAAAATGAGAGCGATTGAGACAGTTGACATGATACCCCCGATCCCATGCAGAAAATGTGAAAACCGGGTGGTGATGGTTATGATGATACCTTATTTTGGCAGAGAAAAAACAAAAATACTACTTTCTTCAAGTATGAATAGAAATCATATTGTGTATATGTTTGGCTGGATTCACTTCAGAAGCTTGAAAGCCCAAAATCCTGAATTTCAAAAGACTGAAACCAAAATCTTTATAGTTCAAAAGACTGAAAACTCAAAATACTGAATCTCAGAATAGTGAAAGCAAACAGGATACCAACACTTGCTATATTCCAGCAGAAGTAGATACAGAAACAAATACAAGACAAACTATATTACATTTCTCCAAGTATAACCGGGGGGACAAGCCCTCCTACACCCCCCATGTAGGGGGGCTGCACCCCCCACACCCCCTGCTGCTTAAATATATCAGCTCCAAGATCACACTTCACTACACTAATATGAGTTATGTTGTAGTATACCAAGTTAGAAGGGAACGTGACTAAGGTTACAACAGGCAGCCATGAAACATGTAATGGTATGTTTGCCATTTAGTTCTGTGGAGTGCCATCTCGGAGTTGATATATTTAAGTAGCAGGGGGTGTAGTAGGCACAGCCCCCACATAGGGAGTGCAGGAGGGCTTGCACTCCTGCTTATACTTGGAGAAGTGGTAAATGGTTTATCTTTTTTTGTTTCTGTATTTAGTTGTGCTAGAATATAGTAAGTGTTGGTATCCTATGTGTTTTCAGTATTCTGAGATTTAGTATTTTGAGTTTTTAGTCTTTTGAACTTTCAAGATTTTGGTCTCAGTCTTTTGAAATTCAAGATTTTGGGCTTTCAAGCTTTTGAAGTGAATCCATTTGACTATTATGAATTCAAGCTGAGTGACATAACCCAAGAGCAGTCAGCCACTATTGGGATTAGAGGACTTTTATACTGACCCTAGGGATGCAGTAATAGGATACTGTAGAAGGTTAAAACTTTTTTTTGTCCATTGTACCTCTGTTATTTTACAGGACATTAGTACGTTACATGGTGTTGAAACATTTTTCAGTTGGCTTCCTAATTCCCTTATACATCTGATATGTGCCTGAGTGACATTTATAAACTATAACATTTTTATGCAGATTAATAACTGGTCCTGTTTCATGTCAACCCAAGTTTGACATGATCAAAGTAGCAAGATAATTTAAAGAGAAGAGGTAAATTATCTTGTAAAGCTGCAGTATATTCATTTTTCCAGTCCTGGTTCAAAAATCATCTGAAATGTACCACTAGCAGCATTCAATACTAACATAATTACTAGGCAGAAACTATGTCACCTTTTTCTCTTCAATCACCTTATTGGCCGTGAACCTGTTAGGCTTACTTGACATCAAGGGATTACACTGACATAGTTCTTTTCTGTCAAGATTCAGTTCTTATGGAATGACAGTGATATAACTATATTATGTAGAATATCTATGCCATTCATTTTAACAAACAGCAATGTTACACAATCATTGATGATGGATGTGATGCAGGTTCTTTCACTGTTGCACCAAGAGAACTGAACTCTGTTTCTGAATGATTGGCACTGGATGGTGGACAGTTAGATGCTTCCAAGCAATGAAGGTTATTGGTGCTTTACTTAGGGACTACACTGTTCCAGAATAGGAGCAACTATACTGTAAAAGTGTCTTATATCTGATGCACACAGAAACCAATGTATTAACAGAATGCAGAATAACTATGTGTATCTCAATAACCAATCCATGAACAGAATGCAGAATAATCATCTATAGCTTGCTACACATTTCCCTCCATACCTTCTCCTCACACCAGGCCCAATACACCGTAGACAGGATTACTGGTACGTAGTCAGCATTCCTGACTTGTCCACTTTTTTGAGTTCTAGTGCAGGTGCTTTACTACTACTGGTGATCATCAATCTTTCTTTCAACATATTGTGAACACTTTGCATGCACTTCAGACAAAGTTAGACATGTATTTGGTCATCTATTTATCTGTGGCCTATTTCCATCATTTATAGAAGGAAGAATGCATAGGTATAATGAACTCTGCAGTGTTGTAACCACAAATTGCAAATACTAAATATTAATTATATTCAGAGCAAGATCATGGTCAAGTGGGGCCCTAGCCAAAGTAATGGATCATGGTCGCCGCTGGCAGCAACCCTGCCCCCCCCCCCGCAGTTATTCCAGTGTCCCATTACTTGGCTACTTCTTCCCATTTACTATAGACACTGTTCCAACCTGTCAGTTCTTTACTGCTACAATGCTTAGAGATATTTAAAACTTTTATTTCAAATTTCATAGCACAAACACTGATAGCCATTTGCTAAACAAGACAATAC
The DNA here is from genome assembly GCF_019279795.1 of Protopterus annectens. Taxonomy (NCBI): domain Eukaryota; kingdom Metazoa; phylum Chordata; order Ceratodontiformes; family Protopteridae; genus Protopterus; species Protopterus annectens. Next base: position 9,454,267 of record NC_056738.1, on the reverse strand, counting down.
AGTCTCACAGTGAAAACAGGCTTAGCAAGAACAGTAAACTTCTCCACTCTTAAAACTTACATTCATGGAATTGGCTTTGAAATCCACAATCAAAGAAAATGCATCTGGTCAGTGGCCGATTGTTTACCTTTGGGCTGTTTTGAAGTCAAAGACCCCTTGCACACATTTGTTTTGGACTATGCATGCTTGTGTTCTTTGATGCACTATCTTGAGTGTAATAAATTATATTACTTGTATAATACAGCACCATTTGTTAGAGTGTATTTTAAATTTGTAGATTTGAACATTTTTCCATTAAGCAATGAAACAAAATGTATGAACCAATAAGGACAAAACTTCCCATTACAGAACATTTCAACCACAAAACACCGCTCAGACTTATGTCAGAATCCAGCAGTATCAGTTAATATACACAATCTCTGCAGAAGTAAAAGTCATCTAAATAATTCCACATTAAAGAAATCTATAACTAATGAAGAGATTGCTACTGGTAAACAACTTTATATTTGTGTTTCATGTACAAATTCAGAGCCTGCTGCCCTTGAAGAATAAACTGCCCATGTTATATTTAAAAAAGTTGGTAAGCTGGCAAAATTGCACTAGGGAATGGCTGTCAAACCAGCAACAGGTTCATAGTTACTAGGCATCTCATCCAAAGGAGGACAGACTCAGGATTGCAACACCCCATCTCTCCTTAAAGGCGGCACTGTAATATCAGCACTCCATGCACATTGTGTGGGAGTAGAACCCACAGCCTCCTGCACCAAAAGCAAGCATGATACCTGTTGTGCTACTAACACAGATGTTAAAAAATATAGCACAAACACTGATGATGGCCATTTACTAAAAAAAAAAAAAAAAATAGTTACACATTGAAAATAGACTTAGCATGAGCAACAGTAAAATAACTGATATGAATGAGACTGGAATAGGTTCATAGGTTCATAGGTTCATAGGTTGGTACTACGCTATTGGCCCTAGGGCCTATACAAGCCCAGCCATAACAATTCCCTGGCTATTTCTTCCCACAATATTTACTTCCCTGGACCCCTGTCTAGCAGGGCAACTAACATGATCCCCGGGGTAAATTTCCTATCTCCCATCCAGTCATCAAGGTTCCTTTTGAAGAGGGCCAAGGAGGTGCTCTGCTTGACATGTGTGGGCAGTCTATTCCAGAGTATGGGGAGTCTCTGGGTCAGGAACCTATCCCCCCGGCATGTTTTGTTCATTATGATGACAAAGTTTAGGTCCCTAGAGTATGTGGCTCTGATGGATTGGGATTTCTTTAAATGTAGCATGTCCAATAGCTCTGGGTTTGACATGGCCTTGTATGTTAAGCAGAGATTGCCTCTGAGTAGACGATATGTGACAGAGTATAGCTGGAGTTTTTTTTAGTCAGTCAGCATAGGGCATCTGCTTTAGGCCTGTGATTATTATAGTGAGGTGTTTCTGCTGCCTTCCCAGTTGTTGCAGATGTCTTGTGAGGTACATATCAAATGGGAAGTTGTACTCTATGATGGGTCTAATGAGGGATGAGTACAGTGGGACAATGACCTCCTTTTTTCTGGATGAAAAGCCCTTAGTGATGAGGTGTGCCACATAGAAGGGTTTCCTGACTGTTGTGGCAATGTGGTTATTGAAGGTGAGACCACTGTCCACCTGTGTTCCTAAGTCTCTTATTACACTTTTGGTGTTTAGTGTACTGCCGCCTATGTGGTAATTCATGGGTACATATTTTTTCTCAAAGGGGAGAACTATACACCTCTTGGCATTGAGCTTGAGCCCATGGCTCTGGCACCAAGCATCTGTTTCTGTAAGGCCCTTTTGTAGAATATCCACATCATTTGGGGATTCAATAATGGCTCCCAATTTGCAGTCATCTGCAAACTTTGTTAGCCAGAGTCCCTCAATGTTGGCCTGTACTTCAGAGAAGTAGATGCCAAACAAGAGTGGTCCCAGGACTGAACCCTGAGGTACTCTACTTGTCACTTGCCTGGACCTGGATTTGGAGTCGGCTACTTTACAGTGTGGGTTCTGTCAGTAAGCCAGTTGGCAACCCATGGAGTGATGTAGGAATTTATGCCCAGCTTAGTAAGTTTATTTATGATTCCAGAGTGGGGGATGGTATCGAAGCCCTTGGTGAGGTCCAGATAGGCTGTTTGCACTGCCTTACCCTTGTCCACAGCTCTGGAAACTGATTCGAAGAAGTCAATCAGGTTCAGGGAACATGATCGGCCCTTCACAAATCCAAACTGGGTGGGGTCAAGTGTTTGAAGGTTGCCAGTGTCTTTGTTTATAAGTTCCATGATAATATGTTCCATGGCCTTGCAGATCAGGCTCATCAGACTGATGGGATGGTAGTTGCCAGGATCCAAGATGGATACCCCCTTGTGGAGTGAGATAACTGTAGCTGTGCTCCACTCAGTGGGCACAAAGCCTGAGGTGAGGCTATGATTAAACATGATACTTAGGTGAGGTGCCAGTTCATTTTGTAGTTCATCTAGTACACAGCCCAGGATGTAGTCTGGTCCCATGGATGCTGTATTCTTAGCTTTGGAGAGTGTGGTGTTTACCTGTGTGGCTGTGATTACCAGAATTTGGCAATCTTTCTGTATTGAGATGAGCCCATTAGGGGATGAGAGGGGGGGTGAAGCTGGCACTGAATCGATCTGCCAGGATACTGGCAATGTCCTTGGGAATCACTATATTTAATGCCATTCTGTTGTAGCTCAGAGCAGATCTGAGCATTGCCATTTAGATTCTTGACATAGCTATAGAATGCCTTGTGGTTGTCTTTGGAATCTTTGGCAATTTTATTTTCGTAACTAGCTTTGGAGGATTTTATGAGGGATCTCAGCTTCTTACTGAGGCTGGTAAGGGAGTTTTTTGCATCCTGGGATTTTCCTCTTTTCTGCAACAGTTTCTTCTTTCTGTTGTATAGTTTGTTTATAACAGGGGACCACCAGATTGGCTTCCTTTTTTTTGGAGGAGAGCATCTTGGTTCTATTTAGGATGGCATGATTCATGCACAAGTGGATGTACTCGTACAGTGCTTTAGTGTAGGATTCAGCAGTTGAACTTTCAGTTCCCGTCTGCATGGGTGTCATGAAGTTTGTCACTTCTGACTTGAGTAGCATGAAGTTGGCCTTGGAGAAGCTTTTACGGATGTTTCCTTACTGGGGGGTGAGGGTGGGATGTGGAGGTCAAAGGTGATTAGCTTATGGTCAGACCTAATCAATGAGGGGGTGACCACTGGTGTGGAGCATCGATTTCCCATGTTGGTAATGACCAGGTCGAGGATATTGGAGCCCCTGGTGGGGCTATGGATTAGCTGATCCAGGGCATTGGAATTTATGAATTTCAAGAACCATTGGCAAAGGTGTTGGTACATGAGTAGTTTTCCCAGTTAATGGCAGGGTAGTTGAAATCACCCAGTATTAGGGTGTTTGGTTATATCTTAATATTTTCCAGTATGTTTAGAAAGGTGTAATGAGAATACTGGGGCATGGTGGGGGGAGTCTGTAACAAGCTACAGTTCGGATTTCAGTCTTACCTAGTGTTAGTTGCACCTGGAGAATTGCGGATGCATTGTGTCGGGCAACTAGCCTGGAGGTGTGAATATCCTTGGTGAATATGGACACTCCTCCACCTTTAGTGTTTCGGTCCTGGTTTTTGTGGCCGAAAAGTGTGGTAAGAGTTGTAGCCTGGTATTGCAGGGGTGCTCAATGGAGCCTTGAACCAGGTCTCAGTTACTGCACATATATTGATGTTCTCCATTTTTAGGAGTGCCTTGAGAGAGTGCATTTTGAGGTTTAGACTTCGAGCATTGAGTAACATTACCTTCAGATTTTGCATACTTGTACCTGTTATGGTGGTGGTTTTGTCCTTTGAGCCTTGCCTAAAAAAGGCACTATAGGGGTGGCAAGAACCTTAGCCAGTAACCTAAATCCCAGGGGCAACAGGTGCAGACCATCTCTGGCAAAGCATCGTGGTTTGTCGATCATGTCGTCCGAGGCAGACAGATACTGGATCTCCTTTGAATGACACCAGAAGCTTAGCCAATTGATGAAGTCAATCATTTTGTCCTTATACTGTGGTATCATTCTGAGTGAAGGCAAGATGCTACTCAGGGCTAGGGTCATACCTGCCTGAGCCACATGATCCGAGAGCTCTTCCATGTCTCTTTTCATGTAGTCCAGGGAAGTACTCTCAAGTAATTCAATCCAACACGGACAATGACAGAGTCGTATTTGTATTTGTTGTGTAGTGACTTGAGTGCATGAGTTATGTGGCAGATCCTGGCACCTGACAGGCATCTGACTGTAATTTTCTCCTTGTTCAGCCTGGTGAATGGGACATCAGTGTGCTTGAATATAGAGTCACCTATGACTAAAGATTTGGGTACATTGTCTTGCCTTAGGGGCTGTTGTTGGGTGGCACACTGGTGTTGTGAGCTATGTGATACTTTGGTTGTGATTCGTGTTTGTTTGCGTTTCAGCTTCAGAGGTCCTTGTTGCTTGGGCAGGTTAATGTTAAGGGCCTTCGCATATGTGGGTTTAGTGTTGCTATGTATGGGTGTTGGTAGTGAGGGTTTTGAAGGGCTATGTGTTGCTTGAGGTGTAGTGCGGGTGTTAACCTTCTCTTGATTGTCTAGCACAATCTTGGCTGGAGAGGTTGTAGTATTGGGTGGTAGGAGGAGAGGGTTTTCTGTGTACATGAGGCAATTTCTGCATTGCCTCAGTATGCCCAGATTCACCTGGTGGACAGGAGGAATCACCGGAAGCTGACCCTTGGACATACCAGGTTAGGTGCTTTTTTTTTTTTTTTTTTTTTTTGTAAAGTACAAGAGCTGTTTTCCCTTACCTTCGCAACAAAGAATGAATGTCTTTATCTGTTAATTACCCAAACTTGTACTGATCAGGTGCCAGTCTCTCCTTCATAGGCCTAATTTTCTTAAACCTTTCAAAATAATGTCTGAACACACTGTAGTTCAGTTAAGAGTGCTTTATTATGTACAGTGAAGGTAGAGGTCAACAATATATGAATACTGTCTGATAAACTGAAATAGTTCTCTGCTATCATATTCTTCATATTCCTTTCCTTCAGAAGACTGTAATTAATATTCTGCAATGCTGGATATTTGACCTGACTTCTGCATTTATACCTTAGTGTCTGCACTGCCTTCTGGGGATGGCATTGCCATGACTTTCTGCATATCAGTCCAAGCAAACTAACTCAACTAACTGTATCTGAAGTATTTCCTAAAAATACCAAAACCTATAAGTTCCTACATGCCTCTATAACATTGGTTCCCAAGCCTTGTAGCATACAAACAAAATGAGTTTGTACTCAAATGTACAACACATCCTGTTCTTATCAGTATGCCTGACTGAAGGTTATTTTCTTTGATTGAAAGTACATTCAGTGAAACTGTGTGCAAGCTATGTAGCCTGCTTTAATATGGCTACATTTCTAGACTTATGTAAAGAGGAAAAACTCTATTTTTGTGACTTCAAATGATACCTGGTCTAGCAAACAGTACACTTCTCTTCCCTTGAAACTCAACATTCCTTCAAAAATGCACAGAATGTCAACAGTCTTTGAAAATGCACAGAAAGTTAACAGTCTTGGGAAATGCACAGAAGCTCAACAGTCCTTAAAAATGCACAGAAACTCAACATTGTTTGAAAATGCACTAGAACTAAATATCCGTTGAAAATCTGAAACTGCACTAAAACTCAACAGTCTTTGGAATACCCTTGCTGATGACAGTTTGGCAGTTGGTTTAGAGGATTCAGGCTCTAGGGCCCTGTATTGAAGGTACAGGGTTTGAGCCTGAATGAGTTAAGCAACCTGCTATACCTACCTTAGGCATTACACACACACTAATAAGGTTACTATTTCACAAATCCATCTCTGCATTTTTCCAAACAACAGCATAATGCTAAATCCATGCTTGTTTAACTCATGTGCTCTGTTTCAGTTTAAATGCACATGCTGTGTACAAAAGATGCACATACAGACACTACTAAGGATGCACTGTGCATGTGTCCTTAAAGAAAAAATGTAATGCATGCAGAGTGTGTTCTTAAAGAAGAGATGTCAATTTTTGTGGCGGCCCCCTTCCCTGGCTAGTGGGCCCCCCAAGCCAGTTAGCCCTAGGCGACTGCCTGGATTGCCCAGTGCTGGATCCAGCTCTGATTATACTAAATAAGATGGCAAAAATTGGTATTTGGCTATAAGTCAAAGAAGATATCATGTGATAACTCAAAGATGCCATCATTCTCATTTGCCTCTGATTGCTATATGCCTTTAGGTTAGTCTGTTATATCCTACAGATAAAGCTTTCAATCTATTAACTCAAGAAATAGGTACAGGTGTATAAATTGTAATGGAAAAAGCTTTATATCAAGAACATTTTTCTCAGTATTTTCTCAGTATTGTTGCTATTCATTTGTTAAGAATAAACCCCATTTTTTGTTTTAATTAGACTTTCTGAGAAAAAAATTTAACAAAAACATCCTTTTAATTTTTACCATTTATGCCTTTTATAAAAGTTTGACACTTGCAACAAAGCTGATTTTAAGATCCTTTGAGCATATGAAATGGAGTCATTACCTCTGGCTTGAATGAATGTGCTAACTTATAATGTCATACTAGCACTAGCATTACAACAGAGAGTGGGGAGGTGGGAACGATACTCTAGACATGAGGGAATGCATTAAGTTCTGTGATGGCACCTACATTACAGTGGGGATTGGAGTGTGGGGGGACACTGTAGGGATTACTCCATAAAGTGTCCTAAGTCACAGACCAACATAATGGCGGTGGGGTGGAAGTACCACTGGACAGTCTCTAACTCCCATAATGGCACCAATGTTAGTAAAAGGATTGGGACAGAAGAATCACAGGACATCAGGAAATGAGTTAAGTCCCACAATGACACCAACATTACTATGTGGATCAGGGGTGGGGGAACCAGTGGACATCAGGGAATACCTTAAGTGCTGTGATGGCACTAAAGTTACTATGGGAATATGGAAAGGGGGGAAGCAGTAGACACCAGAGAATAATCCATAAAGTGCCCTAAGGCACAGACCAACAGAAAAGGGATGAAAGAACCACTGCACACACTCTAAAGTGCTGTAATGGCACCAAAGTGAGTACAGGGATTTCGGTGTTGGGAGAACCACCATACACCAAGGATAAGTGCCATAGCAGTACATTGTTCATAAGGTAGACAGGGTGGTAGAAAAAAACTAGACCACCAAGGATGACTCTTTAAAGTGCTGTAACAGTGCCAATAGTGTAGCGGTGATCAGGGGTGAGGGGATGCATTAGTCACCAGGGTCTAATACATATATGCCGTAATAAATCTAAATTGTTACAGGGTAGGGAGAACCAGAGGAAGGTAGGGACAGGTACAGAGACTGTTTTGTGTGTGTGTGTGTGTGTGTGTGTGTGTGTGTGTGTGTGTGTGTGTACATTCATGTTTGTGTACGTGTCTGTGTGTGACAGTGACAGGAGGGGGAATTTCACTGCCTATGTGAGCAGCAGATTACTACCTGCCATGATCTCCAAGTCACATTAGTAACTGCGATTCAGGAAACATGCAAATTAGCCAATAATGAGGTCTTACCTCATTGCACCTAGCATGTTCCTGAATTGCAAAAGGGTGCACCATACAGAAAAGACATTTCTAGTGTTAAGACCTTTAATATATTCCCAAGATGGTGTGAAATGTCATGGCAGGAAACAAAAAATAATTTTGTCGCTGTCAATATATAGTAGATATACTGCACTGGAGATATTCCTATCTGTCTATAAGTAATAATGAATATATACAATATTTCCATATGTACATTAAGGTTTTCAATATCAAATGACTCAGGGACTATTGTGTGGAATCAGGTGCGCAATTATTCATGGTGCTTTTTATTTTTGGAATTAGGTGAAACTAAAGATTATGTCAGCCATGGTGGTGCAGAGGTTAGCATTGTCACCTCACAGCAAAAGGTTCTACTGTTAAATCCTTAGCTGGAGCATCTTCTGTGTGGAGTCTGCATGTCCTTCCTGTTGTCAAATGAGTTTTAAAGACATGCAGGTGTGTGTGCCTACTGTGAAGGTTGGGCACCGGGCTGGAAACTTGACACTGTAAAAACTCCACTGCCAATCAATCTGTGGACCGGTGATCTGCTGTGGCGATCCCTAATGGCAGAAGCTGAAAGACAGTGAGGTGAAACTAAAGATGATGCTGAAGAAAATTATCAGTGAATATAATTGATAATGTGAATTACACAAATATGGATTTTTTTTTAATATTTCTGCAAATATGTCAATAAGGAAGCAATCAGAAAGGAATTCCTTGTTATTATGTTAAAGCTCAAATATGACTGAACAAAAGTGTTCTGGCACTATATGACTAGGTTATATAGTTTCCAAGATATGAAAATTTTTACAATTTCCAAAGAAAAATTCAATTCTGTGTTTGTCTGTTTGGTAAGATATGTTACAGTACTGATGTAAATATTGTGAATGCAGTGACTAGTATTATTGCAAAGAATACTTTTTATTGATTACTTGCTGTGTGTGCCTTTTTAATTGCATTTATTTTTCACAAGATATTTAGTTTGTTTGGCTTATGCTCTTTATCTCAAAATTTTCACAAAATACTATGAAATATTCCACAGGTTAGAGATGTTAATGAGTTAATCCTCTGGGCTAACTGCCAGACCAACACACCTGTAATTACAAGAAATCCCTCAAGCCTGCATGTGACTGGATCACACCCTAGGGATAGGGAACCAAAGGCATGGCATGGTTATAGCAAAGACTAGATGGTCAGGTGGGAATGGGATGGACAAAGGATTTAAAAATAAATTACCTTGGTTTAGGGACAGAAAAAATATTAAAAATTATTTTAGCTGTAAGTTCCCTTCTTCACATTTATTTGGGTAGTATAAAGCACATCATTTTCTGATCACTATATTTTTAAATACTTTGCAAACAATCTAAATCCTATCATAACAGAGTCGGCTCTTCTGAGATTTGCCAACATAAAATACCCCTTAGACTCAGACCCATGACTCCACATAACAAACACTCAAGTTCTTGTGTCATGCTCAGAAGTTGGGGTTTAGAGCAGTGGTGGCCAGTGACCTATTATGGGCAATACAAGGAATGCCTGAGTGATGAGCTTAAAAAGATAATGTCACATGGAACAGTATGTATACAAACAGTTATGCTGTTACTTTGGATGTTAATATGCAAAAACTGCAGCCAGCTTCATTTGCAGCAATACAACAAAGGACATCACCACTCTCAGCACCTGTCCTACCCCTTCTAGGGAGACACAAGGGACAGTGGGTTCTTGTCTCTCAGAGGAATGAATGGGTAAGTTAAGCAGTTAATGGGAAAGTTAATGGTCATTGCGGGGTGTAGACACCAAGAAAATGTAAAACACTTCAAGAAGTGCAGGAAAGCTAAGAATAAAATGCAGGAGAGAGTAGATAGCATGCCAGCTGAGAAAGTTTATTTTTTCAACTTGGAGGAAGTGTCATTATCTTTCCTTTTAACTGAATCATTATCCCTACTGTTGCTGAGCCCCACCACAAATTATTTGCCCCATTTTTATGTAACACTTCCATACATGTACGAATACAGCACATCCTTTCAGTACAAGGATTGTTGTGGCAGGGCAGATCAACATCAGTGCATTTCAGGTGGTGGACAGTAAGCAACCAGAATTCTGTTGTTAAATTTAAAATATGGGGTTCAGAATAATGATGACCAGTGACCTGTCTGGGTATGAAAAGGAATGTCTGAGGGATGGGTCCCCTAAGATAAGGCTTCATGGAGGTGTGTCTGCAAAATGGTTGTATCACTGTCCTTCCATCTGTAATGAGGGATATGGTGCTTGCTTTTACAGCAGATGACATGGCATGAGCACCCTGAAGTCATGACTTCACCAAAGAGAGTGAGGAAGTTAAGAGCATCATTTTAAAAATAGTTCCATCAACCGCAACAAAAGAGAATATCACTCTGAGTACTGGTTCACACCTCCTAGGGCAACAAATAGTCAGATGGACCTTGCTCCTAGGGAACAATAAATGAGTCAGTCGAGCAGCTAAGGGGAAGCTTAATGGTCACTGTGGCAGATAGGGCCTCAAATAAAATTAAGCAAAATGCAAAAAGAGCATCAAAACTATCAAAATGCTACAGGAAGCATTAGACAGGATATCACTACAGAAAGTTTTACTCCAGCTTGAAAGACATCTCATTACCTTTATTTTGAAACGCATATTTTCCCTGTTATTAATGAAGCACACCACAAATTGGTTTCCCTTTATATATCGTATGTATGTGCAAGTAAGATGCATTGTTTCAGTAGAAGAGTAGCTGTGGCAAGACAATATGCAAAAAAATAGATCTATGTGATTTGCCAAATTATAAGGACAATGTACAGACATTTCAGGAGGTGGACAATAAGTAACCAGCAGCATTGCTTTCAGACAACTGTAGCAATTACTATGATGTGCTTACTGTTTTTTATTATTGCACTCAGTAGTAAACCTGTCATATTAGATAATGCAGTAGTAGTCTGGGTATGCAATGCATAGTTCTTCACTTGTTCACTTAGTAGTAAACCTGTCAGGGTGATGAGGGCTTGCTTCAGACATGTAAACTGAAATATCACATGGCATGTTCAAAGTTAATGCAATGTTCTAAACATGTTTTTTTTTCCTTACACTAAGTCATTTTGCAGTTGGATTCCCTTTTTTGCACTCTTCAAATGATTGCCAAGTGCACATTTCACACCTAAATCAAAAGTACATGTTTGAAGGTGGGTATGCAAAAGTGCAGAGAATGCAGTCCCTTTCACACCAGCAACAGCAATCTGTTTGTGTCAATAATACAGCAGTTGGCATTGTGAAAATAAATCAAAGTGGCCAGCAGCAAATATCTGTACTATTATATGTGAAAATAATTGTATAAGTTGCTGTGTACATATTTATGATAAACAACAGAATATGGGCAGTTTATAGTCGTACATCATTGCCACTGCAGCACATATCTGTACTATTATATGTGAAAATAATTATATAAATTACTGTATATACACACACACACACACACACACACACACACACACACACACGTTTTATAGGCTCCCATTATTTTGTGATACCTCTGCAGCACATATCTGCACTATTATGTGTAAAAATAATTGTATAAGTTACTGTATGCATATGCAAGATAAACAACAGAATATGGACAGTTTTATAGACTTGTATCACTATGTGATACCTCTGTAATCAGTATTGTACAACAATAGGGTTTATGGCATCACATGATGGTATTAAATTAACTGTACTATGCTAGAGGAAACATGGACAGACCATATCAGTATTACAATGAATCACATGCTTCTGAACCACACAACACAGAATATTCCATGACAGTATTAAACTGGCCCTGAAGTGTTATATCATCCTTGTATCTTAAGCTATGCCATGCCAAATGCTTTACAAATATGTAATGAAGAGTATTCCTTTGACACTACTAAACTAATAATTAAGCACTACAAAATCAGCCATGCAGCTTAAACATGATATAACAGTATTAAATTAAGTCCTGTGTTGTACAAGTGTGATGTGAAACCCAGTATAAGTGCTGTGAGACAGTAACATAATGTATTTCATCTCATGAATGTGATAAAGTGATGCAGGTATTGTTCAGTCATGCACTGTAAATCATCTTGTGACAATATTAAACTAAATCCTATATGCGGCAAAATTAGCTATGCAAACCACAACCCCTCTTGGTAGTGCTACTCTAAATCCAATGGGCTTCAGGTATACAAGTTACAACAAATGGTGACAATCCATTTCTCGATCCAATGCACTATAAAATCAGCTACACAAATTAGGTAGCTTTCTGTAGCATTGTGTAAGGCATCTTGTTCAAACATTGACCTTAATCCAATCTTCTACAAAAATCAGTCTTGCAAACTGAGATATCTAAGATCAGTATTACACTTTTTTTATAATTGTCTTTAACTGTGCAATGTATCGCATACCATGACAGGTTTAGACCAAGTCCCATTTGCAGTAAATTTAATTGATCAATGTAGAACATCCCATAACAGCAAAGAAATGAAAGAAACATGATTCAACTGAACAATGAAGTGTATCCCATGAAACTGAATCAAAATGCAATAGAATTGCATTGATATAAACCAGAATGAAGGACTACTGCCTAATGACTACATTACAACTGTGTCATATGTTATTTTATTGACTATATAGCTTTTAACCACTAATGATTCAGTACAGTTGCAGTGCAAACTAACATCTGGCAGTGACAAACTACTGTTGCCATTTAACTCCTTGTGTGCTTCTATTATAACTTTTAATTTTTATAGTATAGTGAATACATGTTAACCAAAGCTGCGTTTTATATAGTTTCTACAAAAAACACATCACAGTAATATATAAATTCCCTGTTAACATGTTAGGGACTTGTTCCTCTAGTTCTTCCTCTATAAACTCTTGACAATTTTTTTGACTTGCAGTTATGATGGGTTTTTGATATGCTTCTTTACTGGGAGAAGAACAAATAATGTTACGAGTCCAACTAATATGATGCTGTTTCCATTTAAATCTTGTTGGGGAGCTTGAAAAAAGTCTGCTAACTGAAGTTTTGGTAGATCTCCTTAGAAGTAAGAGAATCTATGTAAATTTCAACTTGACTTCATGATGTAAAATTCAGCTTAAGTTCATAATACAACATTCTACTTAAGCTCATAACATAAATGTACCACTCAGGTTCAGGATGTACCTGAAAAGGGTCAGTGGAACAGTGTACTCAACTGGACAACAAATGTGTAAATAAATAAATAAAATGAATACATGCCTTTAATAAGTCAAAGAAAGCACATCAGATGAGCAGAGGAAATTGTGTAAGGTATCCTATAAGCAATAACAGTACCTAATGATGAAAACTTCAAAAAAAAAAAAAAAACTGTATGGATGAAAATGTGTAGTTAAAAAGTCAGACTTTCCTGGTATACAAATGTCATTTCAGCAAGTCTCGCTAATTCTACAATGGAGGATCGGTTTAGGAGATCAAGCTTAGCTAAAAGAACTCCAGGCAAAGTAGTTGGTTGGGCGTCTGTGTATTCAGCCTATGTAGAGAGAACAGAGTATCTCTTGTAGAAAAAAAATATTTAAAAAAATCATGGACTTCTCTAGTTCTGATGTATCTTGTACCTGTGGGAAAAAAATGTAGTTTATTCAGTTAATTGAAAGTTTTATAGTAAGAGAATGCTTCTATCTCTCTACTCCCAGGAAAGCTCAGGGATGCTGGTCTTCTTCTTCAAACACTTAATTATCTCTTTTGTGAAAAGCAATGAAACTGTGGGAATTTAAAAAATTCTGTTTATTCAGTTTATTAAGTTTATTAGGCATCCGTTTAGTCCAGGGAAGTATCTATCTATGCAGTCTCAAAAAAAGGTTACAGATGCTGGGCTTCTTTTAAATGCTTCATTTCATCTCAGTTATGGATAATCCAAAGAAGTCATTCAAGCGCTTTTTAATTCCCACAGTTTCATTGCTTTCACAAATGAATTAATTAAGCATTTGAAGAAGAAGACCAGAGCTTTCCTGGGACTAGCGAGATAGAAACATTCTCTTACTATAAAACTTTCAGTTAACTGAATAAAACAAAAAAAAAAATTCCTACAGGTACAAGATACAGTAGAACTACAGAATTCCACAAGTTTTTTAAAATAATTATTTCCACAGGAGATACTCCATTCTCTCTACACTGGCTGAATAGACCGACACCCAACCAACTACTTTGCTTGAAGTTCTTTTAGCTAAGCATGACCTCCTAAACCAATCCTCTATTAGAGGATTAGTGAGGCTTGCTGAAATGATTTCCCCCCAGTCAAAACAGGGGGCTACTCTCGCATTTCTGTGGCACTGTTTTTTTTTTTTTTTTGCTCTTTTTTCAGGTATACAAATGTCAATAAATAAGTAAATAAAAGTAGGTAACTTGCCAAGAAGAAATGCAGCAGCATTTAGAATTTTGCAAAAGCACCTAAAGGAAAATCCCTAAAACCAAGGATACACAGTGAATATTGTATCATGTATGAATGGAATGGGAATAGTTGATTTTTTTTTTTGACTGTCTCCTGTTTTTGATTAAAGACAATTCACTTATTTATGTGAGACTAGGGAACAATAAAAGTATACTTTTCCTGACCCTCAAGGTTTTGTAAGATTGGAGTTATTATATTTAAAGTTGCAGGGGTGAAGCCTGCAGAGGAGTAAATTCATTTTTTTATTTTTTTGAAAAGCTGTTAAAATCAATGACATATTTTTATCATCTAATTAGTTTTGATGCTTTCTGGTGTAAGACTTGATGGTGTGATGCTCGACTATATCAGAGAGTTTGCTGCAGTGGACATAAATCGCACAATCTTCTTCAGGTTTACACTGCTCCTAATTGTTGCTCAAAGTAACAAACATTGATCTTGCTAATATTGTCTTCTGACCTTGTTATTTTTTGGTAGATGTATAATTAAGGCATCAGCTGTAACACTTGTGATAAATCTTAAATGCATCTCAATTTTCTCCTTAATTCATTATTTTACCCCTATAAAATATTTCACAAATTGCATAAAACCCTGTGTGCTTTGCAGCAAGCTTGATACCTAATAAGAGTCTGAATTTATCTTTGCAGTCATGATTGTACTTACATCTAAAAGAAGAATAGATTCTGGATGTAAGAATAAGGACATCTTGGCTACCTAGTCTACCCTTTCATCTCTCTACTGGCTAAGCAGATCTTGTTTAAGAAATATTTTTTTATTTCACCTTTTTGTATGAAATGACCACATGTCCATGCACTCTCATATTCCTTCAGCATATTTCTCTATAGTATGTCTTTAGGCAGCTTTTTAATTCAGCTACCCTTCTGTCTTCTCACTGAAATGAAGAAAATGGAAGGTGTTTGTGCTAAGTAATGATAAGCTACGTGAGCCTGTATATATGCTAAGATATATTATAGTCATTGCCTGCTGACTGAAGTGTTAACATCAGTCTTACTGAGCTGCCATTTAGTTCAGAATAAACGTTATTATTCTAACTAAAATGTAGGCACATTGTGATGTTAATAGCACAGCTGCTCAATTCTACTGGAAAACCGGAGTTGCACATCAGGACATGGTGTCTGAACTGATATCTTGTTCATGAAATAAGAATGAAAATGCCATTCCTGCCAGAAAACCATGCAAATGAATCAAGTAGCATCTGCAAAGCTCAGAGAAACAATTTGGCTTAACTCACAAAGAGGATATTTTACAATTTTCAGCCATTCAGCCCTTGAAAACCATTTTTTTTTTTTTGCCAAAAGTGACAATGACTCCTTAAAATCATTTAGAAGGCCTACCCGGAGGCAAGAGTTCACATGCTTTAGGTTATTAAACACATTAGGTAAAAAAAACAAAATAATTCTAGTTAAACACTTTGTTATAATCAGTGGTAAAAAAGGCAGAGGCAATATGCAATTCCTTTTTATTCTCAGAGGTCCAGAGTGTTATATGTGAGTCAGTGATTAGAAAGCTCAATGAATATTCTGGGCAGACAAGAAATATCAAGCATACTTCTACAGGTCTGTACATGCAGAGAACATGTTGAAGGTTTTGTAGGAGGCTTATATGAAATGGCTGAAAATTGTGGATTTAATGGTACAAAAGATGGACAAAAAATAATCAGAATTGTGATTGGTCTTACCAATACAGAAGTGTCTCAAAAGATACAACTTGAAGTATATATTTCAGAAAATGCCACTCAAACTGCCAGAGAAGCATAATTAGTACATAATATGTAAAAAAGCAAAATGGCTCATTTAAATATGTAAAATACTGCTACAGGTCCAGAAAGCAATGACATTCAGAAGAAAAAACAATCAGTCCTTCAGTAAACTTTATTGCATTAAAAAATAAGCTCTTTTGTTCACTAAAACTATATGTGAACATCTTCTGATTCTTCATCCACAGTAGCAGCTCTGTTTAAAAAGACTCCAGTAACTGGATGCAATCATTACATCACTTCCTCAAGTGTCTTAAAGGTACAGTCACCCTTTTCATTAAAACATTTTTTTTTAAAAAACATTTTAAATATAAAACAAAGACAGGTACAAGACCAAACTACCTTATTATTTAAATAACGCGTTTTAATTCAAAAGGTAGTTAACACTTACTTATAATATTACCTATGTAGTCAAAGCTTTTAATGCTAAAATAGGTTTCATACTGCAGCAGTCATTCAACCCAGGATAAAAATAGGCATTAAAAATGAGTTGCCATACTAACTCATTCTTTTGCAAATAAAGTTTTCAAGGCCCTCCCCTCACCTTTACTGGGACATGATCAATAACCAAATATTTAAAAAAATGATACTCATTCATATTCACATGTTTAGCTGAGGTGTTAGATAAATTCATTTTTTTTACTACTATATTCATGTTCATAGATAACGTCTTTAAGTTTCCACTCAGTTTTTCCAACATAAAAACAGGGACACTTCTGACACTGTGCTTAATAGACAGCTTGTTTAGATTCACAGTTAAAAATACCACCTATATGGTAGGTAACATCCCTTACCTGAAATGCGGTCCCTTCATAAATTAACTTACAATATGAGCAGTCTCCACATTTTGTCATACCAAACCTTCCTCTTAGTGAACCTGTTTTTTTTCTGTTCCAAAAAAAGCTTTCAGGTTCTGGCCCCTCCAATATACTAATGGAGGACTCTCCTGGATTTTATCATGTATTTTCACATCATCATATATCAGTGTCCAATTCTTATTAAAATGAACCTTAGGACCCAGCTATTGGCATTAAAAGTGGTTGCAAAACTCATGCCAAACTCTTTCGATATACTCACCTCAGAGGGTTCAAAACTGGGAGTCCCCATAGCAGTTTCCTCATCTTGATGTTGATTTCCTTCCTTAAAGAGGATAGGCTTGAAATAACCAATCAATCTTTTTGACGTCACCTCCTCCACCAAATCCTGAACCAGCGATTCTGGATAGCTTCTTCGGAGAAGCATTATACAAAGGTTAGGACATTCTTGATGGAATTCAGAATCCAAGGAACTCATTCTGGCTGCCCAGACTAGTTGCCCTTTCACTACAGATCTCTTCTGATGAAAAGGGTGGGAGCTTGTAAAGTGTAGAAAAGTGTTGGAATACTTGCTTTTTCTATAGATTTTAGAAGTATATTTCTGCCCTTCTTCATCCTTTTCTAACAAAGCATCCAAACAGAAAAGTCTTTCAAGATGATGTTCAGATGTGAATTTCAAGAAGGGGGTTGTGTTGTTAATGTATTGGACAAACTGATGGATACCCCCCTCATATTCTTTCCATATGATAAATATATCATCCAAAAAAGTTCTAATATTCGTCCTGATGGAGGGAATGTCCAACACAAATTTATGCTCCCACACAGCCATGACAATGTTAGCAAAGATGCCCCCACAAAGGGAAACCATCACCACCCCTGACTTCTGTAGGAAATATTTCCCATTGAAATAAATGTAGTTGCTATGCAAAGCCAACTCGAAAAGTTCTTCATAGAGATTAATCTGTTCTTGTGGGAGACCTTTGTCTAGGAGGAGGTCAGCCACCCATTCTATCCCTGTATCTTGAGGAATCACCGAATATAAGTCCTTCACATCAATTGTGAGTTGAAAATCATTTGCTTCAAAATCTACCCATTAATGATTTCCAGCAAGGACCAAGAATCCTTACAAATCTGTGACTACAGACAGGAGGAATTTCAATTTGATGTGAAGAAACTTGGCACAAGCATATGTAATCGAATACCTTCCATCAATGATGGGTTTCATCGGTGGATTATTCAAATCTTTATAAATCTTGGGGACTCCAAATATATTCGGTGTTACTGGGGCAGCCATATTCAAGTAATTGAAAATATCTATATCAACTCTGACTTCTATAAACATATCCTTTAGGGTAATTCTTATGTTGCCACAGAAAAGCACAAACGTTTTAACCACACACAAGGCAAGGTTGGAGCTGTAGTTCACCAACAGTTTATTGCACCACAAAATAAAAGAAACATAAGTGCTTTTGTTATATAAAATACATAACTTCATCAGATAAAAGCCAACATTCAAATGGGGCCATATATATGACTAGCATAATAACATGACAAACACCAATTAATTAATTAAATCAACAATGTATAAAAATGTATAAAAATGGGTTTCCTTGACTTCATCAACACGCAAAAACACCGACGTTAAGAAGACCAACATGAGAAGACCGACGAGACAGATGATCGACAATGTGAAATCCCGACAGCCAAAACACCGACATGGGCAAAGTGTGAGCATGAGCGGACAGGTAAGTGTGTGCTAGTGAGGGATTTAGCGTTAGGGAGCGGACAGGTAAGTGTGCGATAGTGAAGGATTTAGCATTAGGGAGCGGACAGATAAGTGTGAGATAGTGTAGGATTTAGGGTTAGGGTGCGGGAAAGGTGAGTGTGCAGTAGTGACGGACTTTAGGTGTAATGGCGGGTTAAGTGAGTTAGGGTTAGGGTGCGGGTAGGGTAAGTGTGCGATAGTGATGGAATGTAGGTTTAGTGGCGGGTTAAGTGAGTTAGGGTTAGGGTGCGGGTAGGGTAAGTGTGCGGTAGTGTCGGACCTTAGGGTTAGGGTTTGGGTTAGGGTTAGTGCATGTATAGTTGTGTGTTATGTGTAGTTTACGTTTTATGTGTCGGTGTTTTGGGTGTCGGTGTTATGGTGTTCGGTTTTGTGAGTTGTCGGTTTTGTGCGTTTCGGTGTTTTGGTGTCGTTGTTTTGAGTGTCGGGTTTGTGGCGTGTCGGTGTTGTGATAGGGATCCATAAAAACAGTTAAAAACACATATAACCATTAGTAGATTCCCCAGAAAAAATGTACATATATTTATTTATGAAAATAATGCATAAATATGAATGTAAAAAGGCACATATTTTAAAACCAACTAAAAATGTAAATATGTAAATATGTGTGTATAAGTCCATTAGCACATATTTATGTGTATAAATCTATGCTATCTCAGTTCTGCCTTCACTTTTAACACACATCCTATAGATGCAATTTCATTTAAACCTGGGAACCCCACTGCATCCAGGCGCAAAATCCAATACAGCTCACAGTTCTCCAAGAACAATTGCCAGGGACCACCTCTTGTATTCTTTTGCACTTGTTCAATTATAATGAACTTAAAGTGGTGTTCAGAAAATTCCAGAATATGTCTATATAGGACATTGGTAGTGTTTTTCCCCCATATATCATCATTGTGCTCATAAATACATTGCTTCAACATCCGCTCTGTCTTGCCAATATAAAAAGCAGGACAGGCCTGGCACAATGCCCCATATACAACTCCAGAACTGTTACAATTGTAATGCCCCTTCACTCTAAAATTAAACCCATTGATAGCAAAAAGTTCATCCACATTGATGTATTTACAGTGATGGCATCTCCCACATGGATACATGTAGCTATGTTTTAAATCATCATGTTGTTTACCAACTTTTTCTACCAAGTTTTTGATGCTCAAACCTCTTTTCCATACTATAAACAGGTTTGTTACTAATTCTAGACCTAATCTCCCCATCTCCCAACAAAACCTTCCAGTTTTTTGCTAGAATCTCCTGGATCAATTTAAAATCCACAGAGAATCTGGTTATAAAGGACAATTTGAAATTGGTATCAGGAGTAGTAACTGTCCTCCCCTATTTACTAGAATAGCTGAATTACATGTACTTACATTATAGTAATGACCATTTTCATCAGGAATGGGGGAATAGAACCCATATCTTCCCTTGTCCATTACTTCTCTTTTAATATCTTGCACTGGATTTTGCACCTGGATGCAGTGGGGTGAGCTACAGCTCCAACCTTGCCTTGTGCGTACTTCTTATTTTGCAATACGCTCCATTCAACTGGTTTAATGTCACTTCCTCATATGTGTCAGTGTTCAAGATTTTGTACATTCATTCATTTGCTTAGATTATTTGATAGACACGGTTGTGAGTATTGATGAGACATAATTCTAAATTAATTGCGTCATTGACTGCTGAAGTGCAATGGTTAGAAAATATTATTAAACAGGATGGTACATATAATAGATATGTTTCTGAACATAAAATAATTTATTTGAGTATTGAACAACAGCTGAATAAATTAAAAGAGAAAAAACTTTAAAAATTGGAGCAGGATGATAAAGAATATGCAGAGAGGAAGGCATACGCAAGTCCGCCAAAGTCACAAGCTTGGGGAAGGAGATTTGAGATGTGGGGCCAACCAAACCATAGTAACTCCCATGAGAATGTACATGTTTATGATGGGGGAGAGTTCAATGGATCTAGTAATATAAGAAGATCCAGTGAGGTGGAGCAGGAGAACCCTCTGTCTAACAATGGGAATCCCCCGACACCATGGCAATCTGAGAGAATTGGACAAAGAAACAATGGACAGGGGCAGACAAACAACAATCAGGTTTTTCGCAATCCCCCATTACAGAATCAATGGAGAGGGAGGAAATTTCCATGGACCAATCACAAGAGGTACTATTAGTGGGGACCCCATGAGCAAACTTAAGTATGGAGGAGGAGGAAGTAGACATCAATAATAGTAGTGAGACAGAATTGTCTACACCTTGTAAAATTGTTATAAATGAAGATGGTGACCTTAAGATTTACAATGTTTCTAATTCCCCACTTGACCAAAAGGTGGCCAATTTTTTAAGTAAAGGGTTGATATTTGTCTCTTCTTCAAGGGCCAACGTGGCTAGCACATTGATAGATGTTAACATTTTCCTGAGGAAGTTGAATTTGAAGATATTATTTGGAGTGAACTTCAGCAGGCAACAGGACTTGAATATAGCCAGTACTTACAACACCTCCCAGCATCCAACACTTCAACTATTTGAAAAATTTGTGATCTTGATATAAGGACAATGTTAAGCACTGGAAGAAAGGAAGAAAACAATATGAATGAAGAAGAATATTCCATTCTAGAATATTTGAGGTGTCAAAATATAAGGGTGATGAAACCTGATAAGGGGGGTTGGATTGGTAATTATGAACTGGCACGATTATAATGAATGAATGTTCAAAATCTTGAATACTGACACATATGAGGAAGTAACATTAAACCAGTTGAATGGAGTTTATCGCAACAGAAGAAGTACCCCAGAGAATATGTTTATAAAAGGCAGAGTTGATATGGATGTTTTCAACTATTTGAACATGGCTGCCCCAGTAACACTGATTATATTTGGAGTCACCAAGATTCATAAAGATTTGAATAATCCACCAATGACACCCATCATTGATGGAAGGAATTCGATTACTGAGGTCCATTTTTAGTAAGAATTGGGCATTGTTATATGATGATGTGGACATATGTGATACAATCCAAGAGATTCCTCCATTAGTATATCAGAGGGGCTAGAACCTGAAAGCCTGTTTGGAACAGAAAAAAACAGGTTCAGTAAGAGGAAAGTCTGGTATGACAAACTGTGGAGCCTGCTTATATTCTAATTTCATGCATGAGGGATCCACATTTTAGGTAAGGGACGCTACCTACCATATTAAGGTATTTTTAACTGTGAATCTAAACAAGCTGTCTGTTTAGCACAGTCTCAGAAGTGTCCCTGTTTTTATGTTGGAAAAACTGAGCATAAACTTAGAGACCGTATCTATGACCATGAATATAGTATTAAAAAATGAATTTATCTAATGCCTCAGCTAAACATGTGAATATGAATAAGTATCATTTTTTTTTAAATATTTGGCTATTGACCGTGCCACAGTAAAGGTGAGGGGAGGGCCTTGGGAACTTTATTTGCAAAAGAAAGAGTTAGTATGGCAACTAATTTTTAATTCATATTTTTATCCTGGGTTGAATAACTGCTGCAGTATGAAACCTATTTTAGCATTAAAAGCTTTGACTGCATAGGTAATATTTTAAGTAAGTGTTAACTACCTTTGGGGTTAAAATTAATTATTTAATAATAAGGTAGTTTGGTCTTGTACCTGTGTTGGTTCTATATTTAAAATGTTTTTAAAAAAATGTTTTAAAGAAAAGGGTGGCTGGACCTTTAAGACACTTGAGGAAGTGATATAATGATTGCATCCTGTTACTGGAGTCTTTTTAAACAGAGCTGTTACCGTGGGTGAAGAATCTGAAGAAGTTCACATACGGTTTGAGTGAATGAAAGTGCTTATTTTTATTGAAATAAAGTTTAATGAAAGACTGACTGGCTTTTCTGATGAATGTCATTGGTTTCCGGACCTGTAGCAGTATTTTGGATTATTTTGAAGTTTGTGTCATGAAATCAGAAGTTTGCAATTTAAATATGAAAAATGGCATGTGATAGGGAAAATGCAGTGAGAATGACAATTTTGAAAAGAAATATAATTCTGGACAAAATAAATGCACGAAAAGCAGGGGGATTATAAACTTGGCAAATGCATGAAGTGAACTGTTATCGTGCTGTGTGAGAGCAGTGTTCAGAATGAGGCAGAAGGTGTAAGAGATATGAGATACTGGGTCATTTTGCTATGGTTTCAAATGTAACATTAATTAAAGAAGTTGCTTCTAAAATTAAATTAGAAATAATGTTCAAAAAGCATTTTTTTTCTGGGTTAAGTGTCGACTGTGTCTAATAGTGAAGTAGTCTGTCAAGTGAATCTGTCAATTCATACAGCTCAAGTGAGTTAATTTCAGCAATGCTACAGGGGCCAATGTTACTTTGCCATCACATGCTACCTACAGAAATTTCTGGAAGCATCTGCAGTTGCACGAAGCAGACAGAGAAATACATAGCTCTGCAGGCAAACACAAGAGCATTGTTAGATTTCTATACATATCTGAGTGGAAGGAGCATACGTTTGAGCTCTAGGCTTATGTTCTGGATAATCTGTACATAAATAAACTGCTAAGCAGATCTGTGGCATGTGACATAGCCCTAATTGCCAGAATGAATGAAGCTACTATAGGTGAAACTTCAGTAACTGAAATCTTTCAGCATAAAATGACCGACTTGCAAAAAGTATAAGATATTGCTAATATGAATAACATCCTGGCATTTAGTAAAGAAAACAAGACACATGATATGAGGTTAGAAGCAATGTTTCAACCTATAAAAAAACTCTGAGCTAGATAAAAACAATGTTGCTTTTGGTGTACTGAAGCTAGTAGCTATGGCCTGGGTCCAGCATTATTCAAAATGGATGAAGAGAATTTTAACTGGTACTAAACAGAGATATTTGCAGATTAAGAAAGAGCACCTTGCAAGTGTTTGAGCATGTGAGAAATTTTCCAGCTGCCTTTTAAGGCTCAAGATTTCCCAGCTTCATACAGGCCATTAGGAATTGTTTCCACTGACTAATTCCTTTGACTTACAAAAACGTGTCACCCAGATGTCAAAGACTGTTAATGGGACTGTGAGCATTCAATGCCAGAGCAAACTTTGTACCTAAAAAACAATTAGTCATATGATGTCCAAAAATCCTATACATGACCAGCTATTATCAGACACTGAAGATGTTTCCACTTATCTGCAGTGCATAATGACAACAAGACCTATGAGTGCTAAGAAACTACAAAAGATAAAACAAAACATTAACACTAACCATGAGTTACAAACTATCAGAGCATGATAGCTTATTACTGTCTCAAAACTAAATAGAACTATCCCATGACAATGTGCTGAAGTAATACATCTAATACAAGCGAGGCTACACGGTTCACGGTTTGATGAAATGTTGAAAGAGAGTTAAAATGTTAGTATGGTGGCCAAATAGAGTCCAAGACATTGCAATGCGTGTATCAAAATATTAATTCTGTACCATTGATAACCATCTCAAAAGACAGAACCATTAATAACAAATCCCTTACCACACTGACCTTTTCAAAAGAGAGCTGTAGGTTTGGCTGAGTTTGAAGCCAAAAGCTACCATATAGTTGTAGACTATTACTTTCATGACATATAAATAATTCATGTACCAATGACAACTAGCCAGCAAATAATACCTATGTTCAAAACCTTGTTTACAAGATATGGGATAGCTCCCTATCAAAATATTGTAACTCATAATGTCGAGTGCTGACACGCCAAAAACAAAAAAAAAATTGCAGAAGAAGATCAAATCTTGAACATTGCTCTTCTCCCTTAAACAAGTCCCCACAGTGACCCAAACTTAAATAAAGGACTCCATGATTTGGGACTCACTAGTGGGTACCAACATTTCAAATGGTTACGGATACGGAATATTTATCGAACTGGTTACAGACAATAGCACACAGATTATGTTGACTGAATTCTAGCAGTTTGTTGATGGCTATGGTTTAACTTGTACTGCAGGAATTACTCACCATCCCCAACTGAAGTCACAGAGTGAGACAATCGAATTCTCATAGAGCTCTCATATCATATTGAGCTTCTCCGTATAGCAATAATGCTTGGAATTCAAATAGGGACAAACATGCTAATGTTTTAGTTCAAACTTGGTTCTACAATTATTCTTTACAAAATGATTGAAGTGTTAAAGCACAAGTCATCCAGCACAATCACTAGCTATCTTTCAGGCAGGACAATCAGTACACCTAATGTTGGGGGGGGGGGGGTGAGACACAACAAATGCTGCAGTGCAGAAAAAATAATGAACTGAAGTGCTATATGGGGCATTCAAAGACAGTGCAATAGTTAGATTAAATTGTAAGCATATTCAAGTAGTTCCTGATGAGCCTCGAGGTGAATGTTATGTTCCTAAAAATAAACATGACCTGTTTGAACTGAAAAAAAAATAAGACTGTTCCTGTTCCTTTTCTTTGAAAATGTTACCATTACCCAAAATCCAAGACAATGTGGATCCAAAGTGTGTAAAGACAGAATGGGTACTGCCCAACTAAGTGTTAGTTTTCCAAGTCCTTTTAGAATTGCTTTGTAAAATGACTGTAAGCATAATGTTGTCCATTGCAGCTGTTTGTCTAATAGTTTCACTTTCTCAGGTTCCTGTTCTAGTTCCATTTCCAGGTCCTGTGCTGGTCATGTGACACACAATGAGCGAGACGTTAACAGTACTGGTTTGTTACCAAGACTAACAAAGTCATATGGTAAGGAAAATAGCTGTTTGAATTTTTTTTGTAAAAATGTTTTGCTTAAGTGATCTGATTTAAGTGGTACTATTTCAGAAATAATCATATTAGAGCATTGTTAAATTACTTAGAGCATTAATAGAATCAGTCCAGAGGGCTGAGTAAATCCATGATTGTGCATGCATTTATATGTTGTAACTTTAAAGAGAGGTCACTTTCTGTCTTTAGTGGGTGGAGATGTTATGATAAGTAATTGTGAGCTGCTGGAGTTTGTATATATATTATAGCCATTGCAAATGTAACACTTTTGTATAGCATGACCATTTTCAAAATTAATATATCCCTCA